>NW_024738943.1:0-6464 GCF_018991925.1 Homarus americanus | reverse complement strand
CCCTCCAGTGACATGACCTAGGGTGTGAGGGCCGGGCACCCCTCCAGCACCATGACCCGGGGTGTGAGGGCCGGGAACCGCTTCAACCCCATGACCCGTGGTGTGAGGGCCGGGCACCCCTTTAGGTCCATGACCCGGGGTGTGAGGGCCGTGCACCCCTTCAGTGCCATGACCCGGGGTGTGAGGGCCGGGAATCCCTTCAGTGTCATGAACCGTGGTGTGAGGGCAGGGTACCCATTCAGTGCCATGGAACGGGGTGTGAGGGCCGGGCACCCCTACAGTGCTGCGAACCGGGGTGTGACCCGGGCACCCCTTCAGCACCATGACCCGGGGTGTGAGGGCCGGGCTCGATTTCAGTGCTATGAATCGGGGTGTGAGGGCCGGGCACCCCTTCAGGGCTATGACCCGGGGTGTGAGGACCGTGCACCCTTTCAGTGACATGACCCGGGGTGTGAAGGGCGGGCACCCCTTAGCATGACCCGGGGTGAGAGGGCCGGGCACCCCTTCAGTGCCATGAATCTGGGTGTGAGGGCCGGGCACCCCTTCAGCCCCATGACCCGGGATGTGAGGGCCGGGCACCCTTTCAGTGCCATGAACCGGGGTGTGAGGGCCGGTCACTCCTTCAGTGCCATGACCCGGGGTGTGAGGGCTGGGCACCCCTTCAGCCCCATGACCCGGGATGTGAGGGCCGGGCAATCGTTTAGGTCTATGACCAGGGGTGTGAGGGCCGGGCACCCTTTCAGTGCCATGACCCGGGGTGTGAGGGCTGGCCATCCCTTCAATGACATGACCCGGGGCGTCAGTTACGGGCACCCCTTCAGTGTCTTGACCCGGGGTGTCAGGGCCGGACACCCCTCCAGCACCATGGCCCGGGGTTTGACGGCCGGGCACCGTTTCACTGCCATGACCCGAGGTGTGAGGGCCGGGCACCGCTACAGTGCTGTGAACTGGGGTGTGAGGCCCGGGCACCCCTCCAGCACCATGACCCAGGGTATGAGGGCCGGGCACCCCTTCAGTGCTATAACCCGGGGTGTGAGGGTCGAGCACCCTTTCAGTGCCATGATCCGGGGTGTGTGGGCCAGCCACTCCTTCAGTGCCATGACCCGGGGTGTGACGGCCGGGCACCCCTTCAGCCCCATGTCCCGAGGTGTGAGGGCCGGCGACCCATTTAGGTCTATAACCAGGTGTGTGAGGGCAGGGCACACCTTCAGTGCCATGGCCAGGGGTGTGACGGCTAGGCACCGCTTTAGTGACATGACCCGGGGTGTGAGGGCCGGTCACTCCTTCAGTGCCATGACCCGGGGTGTGAGGGCTGGGCACCCCTTCAGCCCCATGACCCGGGATGTGAGGGCCGGGCACTCGTTTAGGTCTATGGCCAGGGGTGTGAGAGCCTGGCAGCCCTTCAGTGCTATGACCCGGGGTGTGAGGGCCGAGCACCCTTTCAGTGCCATGTCCCGGGGTGTGAGGGCCAGCCACTCCTTCAGTGCCATGACCCGGGGTGTGACGGCCGGGCACCCCTTCAGCCCCATGTCCCGAGGTGTGAGGGCCGGCCACCCGTTTAGGTCTATAACCAGGTGTGTGAAGGCCGGGCACACCTTCAGTGCCATGGCCAGGGGTGTGACGGCTGGGCACCGCTTCAGTGACATGACCCGGGGTGTGAGGGCCGGCCACCCCTTCAGTGACATGACCCGGGGCGTCAGTTACGGGCACCCCTTCAGTGCCATGAGCCAGGGTGTGAGGGTCGGGCACCCCTTGAGTGCCATGAAACGGGGTGTGAGGGCAGGGCACAACTACAGTGCTATGAACCGGGGTGTGAGGGCCGGGCACCCCTTCACATGATACGGGGTGTGAGGGCCGAGCACCTGTTTAGGTCTATAACCAGGTGTGTGAGGGCCGGGCAGCGCTTCAGTGCCATGTCCCGGGGTGTGAGGGCCGGGCACCCCTTTAGTGCCATGAGCCGGGGTGTGAGGGCCGGGGACCCCTTTAGTGCCATGAAACGGGGTGTGAGGGCCGGGCAACCCTACAGAGCTATGAATCGGGATGTGAGGGCCGGGCAGCCCTTCATATGACACGGGGTGTGAGGGACGGGCACCTTTTCAGTGCCATGAATCCGGGTGTGAGGGCCGGGCACCCCTCCAGCACCATGATCCGGGGTATGAGGGCCGGGCACCCCTTCAGTGCTATGACCCGTGGTGTAAGGGCCGGGCAACCTTTCAGTGACATGACACCCGGGTGTGAGGGCTTGGCACCCTTTCAATGACATGACCCGGGGTGTGTGGGCAGGGCACCCTTTCAGTGCCATAACCCGAGGTGTGAGGGCCTGTCACGCCTTCAGTGCCATGACCCGGGGTGTGAGGGCGGGGCACACCTTCAGCCCCATGACCCGGGGTGTAAAGGCCGGGCACTCGTTTAGGTCTATGACCAGGGGTGTGAGGGCCGGGCACTCGTTTAGGTCTATGACCAGGGGTGTGAGCGCCGGGCACCCCATCAGCACCATGACCCGGGGTGTGATGGCCGGGAACCGCTTCAACCCCAAGACCCGGGGTGTGAGGGCCGGGCACCCCTCAGCCACCATGACCCTGTGTGTGAGGGTCGGGCACCCTTTCAGTGCCATGAATCGGGGTGTGAAAGCCGGGCACCCCTTCAGCATCATGACCCGGGGTGTGAGCGCCAGGCACCCCTTCAGTGCCATGATCCGGGTTGTGAGGGCCGGGCAACCCTTCAGTGACATGACCCGGGGTGTGAGGACCGTGCAGCCCTTCAGTACCATGACCCTGGGTGTGAGGGCTAGGCACCCCTTAAGTGCCATCATCCGGAGTGTTACAGCTGGGCACCCCTTCAGTGACACTGACACGGGGTATGAGGGCCGGGAACCCTTTCAGTGACATGACCCGGGGTGTGGGGGCCGGGCACCCCTCCAGCACCATGACCCGGAGTGTGCGGGTCGGGAACCGCTTATACCCCATGAACCGGGGTGTGAGGGCCGGGCACCCCTTTAGTGACATGACCAGGGGTGTGAGGGCCGGGCACCCCTCCGACACCATGACCCGGGGTTTGAGGGCCGGGCACCCTTTCAGTGCCATAAATCGGGGTGTGAAAGCCGGGCACCCCTTCAGCACCATGACCCGGGGTGTGAGGAACAGGCACCCCTTCAGTGCCATGTACCGGGGTGTGAGGGCCGGGAACCCCTTCAGTGACATGACCTGGGGTGTGAGGGCCGTTCACCCCTTCAGTTCCATGACCCGGGGTGTGAGGGCCGAGCACCCCTTCAGTGTCATGACCCGGGGTGTGAGGGACGGGGAACCCCTTCAGTGTCATGAGACCTGGGGTGTGAGGGGTTGCTCACCCTTCAGTTCCATGGACCCGGGGTGTGGAGGGCCGAGCACCCCTTCAGTGTCAAGTGAACTGGGGCAGGAGTGCCTGCACCCTTCAGTGCTATGAAACGGGGTGTGAGGCCGGGCGCCCCACAGGCTGAGAACTGGGGTGTGGAGGCTGGGCACCCCTTACATTACCTGTTGTGTGAGGGTCGGGCACCCCTTCAGCACCATGACCCGGGGTGTGATGGCCGGGAACCGCTTCAACCCCATGACCCGGGGTGTGAGGGCCGGGCACCCCTTCAGCCACCATGACCCGGGGTGGGAGGGCCGGGCACCCTTACAGTGCCATGAATCGGGGTGTGAAAGCCGGGCACCCATTCAGCACCATGACCCGGGCTGTGATTGCCAGGGACCCCTTCAGTGCCATGACCGGGGTGTGAAGGCCGGGCACCCCCTCAGTGACATGACCTGGGGTGTGAGGGCCGGGCACCCCTTCAGTGACATGACCCTGGGTGTGAGGGGCTGGCACCCCTCCAGCACCATGACCCGGGGTTTGAGGGGCGGAACCGCTTCAACCCAGCGATCTGCAGGTGAGGGCCGGCACTCTTCAGTGCTATGAGACCCGGGGTAAAGAAGGCACCCCTTCACTGTCATGAACCGGAGTGTGAGGGCCGGGCACCCTTTCAGTGCTATGAAACGGGGTGTGAGGGCCGGGCACCCCTAGAGTGCTGCAAACCGGGGTGTGAGGGCCGGGCACCCCTTCACATGACCAGGGGTGTGAAGGTCAGGCACCCCTTCAGTGAAATGAATCGGGGTGTGAGGGCCGGGCACCCCTTCAGTGACATGACCCGGGGTGTGAGGGACAGGCACCCCTTCAATGCCATGACCCGGGGTGTGAGGGCTGGAAGCCTAGTGACATGACCTGGGGTGAGGCTGGGCACCCTTCAGTGCCATGACCCAGAGTGTTAGGGCCTGGCTCGATTTCAGTGCCAAGAATCGGGGTGTGAGGGTCGGGCACCCCTCCAGTGACATGACCTGGGGTGTGAGGGCCGGGCACCCCTTCAGTAACATGATCCGGGGTGTGAGGGCCTGGCACCCCTCCAGCACCATGACCCGGGGTGTGAGGGCCGGGCACCCCTTTAGGTCCATGACCCGGGGTGTGAGGGCCGTGCACCCCTTCAGTGCTATGACCCGGGGTGTGAGGGCCGGGCATCCCTTCAGTGTCATGAACCGGGGTGTGAGGGCCGGGCACCCTTTCAGTGCCATGAAACGGGGTGTGAGGGCCGGGCACCCCTACAGTGCTGCGAACCGGGGTGTGACCCGGGCACCCCTTCAGCACCATGACCCGGGGTGTGAGAGCCGGGCTCGATTTCAGTGCCATGAATCGGGGTGTGAGGGCCGGGCACCCCTCCAGCACCATGACCCGGGGTATGAAGGCCGGGCACCCCTTCAGTGCTATGACCCGGGGTGTGAGGACCGTGCACCCTTTCAGTGACATGACCCGGGGTGTGAAGGGCGGGCACCCCTTCAATGACATGACCCGGGGTGTGTGGGCCGGACACCCTTTTAGTGCCATGACCCGGGGTGTGCGGCCCGATTACTCCTTCGGTGCCATGACCCGGGGTGTGAGGGCCGGGCACCCCTTCAGCACCATTACCCGAGGTGTGATGGCAGGGCCACCCGTTTAGGTCTATAACCAGCTGTGTGAGGGCCGGTCACACCTTCAGTGCCATGGCCAGGGGTGTGACGGCCGGGCACCGCTTCAGTGCCATGACCCGGTGTGTGAGGGCCGGGCACCCCTTTAGTGCTATGAGCTGGGGTGTGAGGGCCGGGCACCCCTTTAATGCCATGAAACGGGGTGTGAGGACCGGGCACCCCTACAGAGCTATGAACCGGGGTGTGAGAGCCGGGCACCCCTTCACATGACACGGGGTGTGAGGGCCGGGAACCCTTTCAGTGCTATGACACGGGGTGTGAGGCCCGGACACCCTTTCAGTGACATGACCCGGGGTGTGAGGGCCGGGCACCCCTTCAATGACATGACCCTGGGTGTGTGGGCTGGGCACCCTTTCAGTGCCATGACCCGGGGTGTGAGGGCCGGGCACCCCTTCAGTGCCATGAATCTGGGTGTGAGGGCCGGGCACCCCTTCAGCCCCATGACCCGGGATGTGAGGGCCGGGCACTCGTTTAGGTCTATGACCAGGGGTGTGAGGGCCGGGCATACCTTCAGTGACATGACTGGGGCGTTTAGGCTAAATCTTTCATGCCATGACCTGGGGTGTGAGGGGCTGGCCATCCCCTTCAGTGGGGATTACGGACCTGGGCGCCAGTTTACGGGCACTCTTCAGCGGTTCCCTGACCTGGTCAGGCCGGATTGGTCTCCACCATACCATGGCCCGGCTTGATTTAAGGACCGTTTCACTGCCATGACCCGGGGTGTGATGGCCGGGCACCCCTTCAGTGACATGACCCGGGGTGTGAGGGCCGGGCACCCCTCCAGCACCATGACCCAGAGTGTGAGGCCCGAGCACCCCTTCAGTGTCATGAGCCGGGGTGTGACGGCCGGGCACCCCTTTAGTGCCAGGAGCCGGGGTGTGAGGGCCGGGCACCCCTTTAGTGCCATGAAACGGGGTGTGAGGGCCGGGCACCCCTACAGAGCTATGAACCGGGGTGTGAGGGCCGAGCACCCCTTCACATGAATCGCGGTGTGAGGACTGGGCATCTTTTCAGTGCCATGACCCGGGGTGTGATGGCCGGACTCGATTTCAGTGCCATGAATCGGGGTGTGGGCCGGGAACCCCTTCAGCACCATGACCCGGGGTATGAGGACCGGGAACCGCTTAAACCCCATGACCCCGGGTGTGAGGGCCGGGCACCCCTTTAGGTCCATGACCCGGGGTGTGATAGCCGTGCACCCCTTCAGTGTCATGAACCGGGGTGTGACGGCCGGGCACCCCTCCAGCACCATGACCCGGGGTGTGAGGGCTAGGCACCCTTTCAGTGCCATGAAACTGGGTGTGAAGGCCGGGCACCCCTACAGTTCTGTGAACTGGGGTGTGAGGGCCGGGCACCCCTTCAAATGACCAGGAGTGTGAGGGCCAGGCACCCGTTCATTGCCATGAATGGGGGTGTGAGGGCCGGGCACCC
>NW_024738942.1:0-17911 GCF_018991925.1 Homarus americanus | reverse complement strand
GGGACTTTGTTATACTCGACCAGGGGACATTGTTTTACTCGACCAGGGGACTTTGTTTTACTCGACCAGGGAGTTTGTTATACTCGATCAGGGGCCTTTGTTATACTCGAACAGGGGACATTAGTATACTCGACCAGGGAACTTTGTTATACACGATCAGGGGATATGTTATACTCGATCAGGGGATGTGATATACTCGATCACGAGACTTTGTTTTACTCGATGAGGAGGCTTTGTTATACTCAACCGGGGGCTTTGTTATACATGACCAGGGAACTTTGTTATACTCGACCAGGGGACTTTGTTATACGCGACCAGGGGACTTTGTTATATTCGATGAGGAGACTTTGTTATATTCGATCAGGGGCCTTGGTTATACTCGACCAGGGGACTTTGTTATACTCGACCAGGGGACTTTGTTATACTCGACCAGGGGACATTGTTATACGCGACCAGGGGATTTTGTTATACTCGATAACAGGACTTTGTTATACTCGACCAGGGGACATTGTTATCCGCGACCAGGGGATTTTGTTATACTCGATCAGGTGACTTTGTTATACTCGATCAGGGGAATTTGTTATACTCGATCAGGGGACTTTGTTATACTTGATCAGGGGCCTTTGTTATACTCGACCAGGGGACTTTGTTGTACTTGATCAGGGGACTTTGTAATATTCGATCAGGGGGGCTTTGTTATACTCGACCAGGGGCCCTTTTTATGCTCGATAAGGGGACTTTTTTATACTCGATCAGGGGCCTTTGTTATACTCGATTAGGGGACTTATACTCGACCAGGGGACTTTGTTATACTCGATCAGGGGCCTTTGTTATACTCGATCAGGGGACTTTGTTATACTTGACCAGGGGACTTTGTTATACTCGATCAGGGGACTTTGTTATACTCAATCAGGGGGCTTTGATATACTCGATGAGGGGACTTTGTTATACTCGATCAGGGTATTTGTTATACTCGATGATTGGACTTTGTTATACTCGATCAGGGGACTTTGTTATACTCGACCAGGGTCCTTTGTTATGCTCGACCAGTGTCCTTTGTTATACTCGATCTAAGGGCTTTGTTATATTCGATTAGGGGACTTTGTTATACTCGATGAGGGGCATTTGTTATACTCGATCAAGGGCCTTTGTTATACTCGATCAGGGGACTTTGTTAGACTCGATTAGGGGCTTTTGTTATACTCGATCAGGGGACTTTGATATACTCGATCATTGGGCTTTGTTATACTCGATGAGGGTCCTTTGTTATATTCGATCAAAGGACTTTGATATACTCGATGAGGGTCCTTTGTTATATTCGATCAGGGGACTTTGTAATTCTCGATCAGGGGCCTTGGTTATACTCGACCAGGGGACTTTGTTATACTCGACCAGGGGACTTTGTTATACTCGACCAGGGGACATTGTTATACTCGACCAGGGGACTTTGTTTTACTCGACCAGCCGAGTTTGTTATACTCGATCAGGGGCCTTTGTTATACTCGAGCAGGGGACATTAGTATACTCGACCAGGGAACTTTGTTATACACGATCAGGGGATATGTTATACTCGATCAGGGGATGTGATATACTCGATCACGGGACTTTGTTTTACTCGATTAGGAGGCTTTGTTATACTCAACCGGGGGCTTTGTTATACATGACCAGGGAACTTTGTTATACTCAACCAGGGGACTTTGTTATACGCGACCAGGGGACTTTGTTATATTCGATGAGGGGACTTTGTTATATTCGATCAGGGGCCTTGGTTATACTCGACCAGGGGACTTTGTTATACTCGACCAGGGGACATTGTTATACGCGACCAGGGGATTTTGTTATACTCGATAACAGGACATTGTTATACTCGACCAGGGGACATTGTTATACGCGACCAGGGGATTTTGTTATACTCGATAACAGGACTTTGTTATACTCGATCAGGTGACTTTGTTATACTCGATCAGGGGAATTTGTTATACTCGATCAGGGGACTTTGTTATACTTGATTAGGGGACTTTGTAATATTCGATCAGGGGGGCTTTGTTATACTCGATCAAGGGACTTTGTTATACTCGATCTGGGGGCTTTGTTTTCCTCGATCAGGGGACTTTGTTATACTCCATCAGGGTCTGTGTTATACTCCATCAGGGGCCTTTGTTATACTCGACCAGGAGACTTTGTTGAACTTGATCAGGGGACTTTGTGATATTCGATCAGGGGGTCTTTGTTATACTCGACCAGGGGCCTTTGTTATGCTCGATAAGGGGACTTTGTTATACTCGATCAGGGGCCTTTGTTATACTCGATTAGGGGACTTATACTCGACCAGGGGACTTTGTTATACTCGATCAGGGGACTTTGTTATACTCGATGAGGGGCCTTTGTTACACTCGACCAGGGGACTTTGTTATACTCGATCAGGGGACTTTGTTATACTCAATCAGGGGGCTTTGATATACTCGATGAGGGGACTTTGTTATACTCGATCAGGGTATTTGTTATACTCGATGATTGGACTTTGTTATACTCGATCAGGGGACTTTGTTATAATCGACCAGGGTCCTTTGTTATGCTCGACCAGTGTCCTTTGTTATATTCGATCAAAGGGCTTTGTTATATTCGATTAGGGGACTTTGTTATACTCGATGAGGGGCATTTGTTATACTCGATCAAGGGCCTTTGCTATACTCGATCAGGGGACTTTGTTAGACTCGATTAGGGGCCTTTGTTATACTCGATCAGGGGACTTTGATATACTCGATCAGTGGGCTTTGTTATACTCGATTAGGGGCCTTTGTTATGCTCGATCAGGGGACTTTGTTATACTCGATCAGGAGCCTTTGTTATACTCTATCAGGGGCTTTTGTTATACTCGAACCAGGGGAATTTGTTATACTCGATCATGAGACCTTGTTATACTCGATCAGGGCCTTTATTATGCTCGACCAGGGTTTTTGATATACTCGATCAAGGGACTTTGTTATACTCGACCAGGGTGCTTTGTTGTGCTCGACCAGGGGACTTTGTTATACTCGATAAGGGGAATTTTTTATACTCGATGAGGGGAATTTGTTATACTCGATCAGGGGCCTTTGTTATACTCGATCATGGGCCTTTGTTATACTCAACCAGGGGACTTTGTTATAATCGATCACGGGAATTTGTTTTCCTCGACCAGGGGACTTTGATATACTCGATCATGGGACTTTGTTATACTTGATCAGGGGACTTTGTAATATTCGATCAGGAGGGCTTTGTTATACTCGACCAGGGGCCTTTGTTATGCTCGATAAGGGGACTTTGTTATACACGATGATGGGCCTTTGTTATACTCGATCAGGGGACATTGTTATACTCGATCAGGGCATATGTTATACTCGATCAGGGGATGTGTTATACTTGATCAGGGGACTTTGTATTATTCGATCAGGGGGGGCTTTGTTATGCTCGATAAGGGGACTTTGTTATATTCGATCACAGGACTTTGTTATTCTCGATCAGGGGCCTTGGTTATACTCGACCAACGGCCTTTGTTATGCTCGATCAGGGGACTTTGTTATACTTCATCATGGGACTTTGTAAGATTCGTTCAGGGAGCTTTGATATACTCGAACAGGGGCCTTTGTTATACTCGATCAAGGGACATTACTATACTCGACCAAGGAACTTTGTTATACACGATCAGGGGATATGTTATACTCGATCAGGGGATGTGTTATACTCGATCAGGGGACTTTGTTATACTCAGTCAGGAGGCTTTGTTATTCTCAAAAGGGGGGCCTTTGTTATACTTGATCAGGGGAATTTGTTATACTGGATCAGGGGACTTTGTTATACTCGATCAGGGGGCTTTGTTATACTCAACCAGGGGACTTTGTTATACTCGATCAGGTGGTTTTGTTATACTCGACCAGGGGTCTTTGTTGTGCTCGATCACGCGACTTTGTTATACTCGTTCAGGGGCCTTTGTTATACTCGATGAGGGGACTTTGTTATACTCGATCTGGGGGCTTTGTTTTCCTCGATCAGGGGACTTTGTTATACTCCATCAGGGACTTTGTTATGCTCCATTAGGGGCCTTTGTTATACTCGACCACGGGACTTTGTTATACTCGATCAGGGGGCTTTGTTATACTTGATCAAGGGACTTTGTATTATTCGATCAGGGGGCCTTTGTTATGCTCGATAAGGGGACTTTGTTATATTCGATCAGAGGACTTTGTTATTCTCGATCAGGGGGCTTGGTTATACTCGACCAGGGGACTTTGTTGTTATACTCGATCAGGGGACTTTGTTATACTCGATGAGGGGCCTTTGTTACACTCGACCAGGGGACTTTGTTATACTCGATCAGGGGACTTTGTTATACTCGATCAGGAGGCTTTGATATACTCGATGAGGGGACTTTGTTATACTCGATCAGGGTATTTGTTATACTCGATGATTGGACCTTGTTATACTCGATCAGGGGACTTTGTTATACTCGACCAGGGTCCTTTGTTATGCTCGACCAGTGGCCTTTGTTATACTCGATCAAAGGGCTTTGTTATATTCGATTAGGGGACTTTGTTATACTCGATGAGGGGCATTCGTTATTCTCGATCAGGAGCCTTTGTTATACTCTATCAGGGGCTTTGGTTATACTCGAACCAGGGGAATTTGTTATACTCGATCATGAGACCTTGTTATACTCGTTCAGGGCCTAAATTATGCTCGACCAGGGGGTTTTGATATACTCGATCAGGGGACTTTGTTATACTCGATCAGGGGGCTTTGTTATACTCGACCAGGGTGCTTTGTTGTGCTCTACCAGGGGACTTTGTTATACTCGATCATGGGCCTTTGTTATACTCGATCAGGGGCCTTTTTTATACTCGATCATGGGCCTTTGTTATACTCAACCAGGGGACTTTGTTATAATCGGTCAGGGGAATTTGTTATACTCGACCAGGCGAGTTTGTAATACACGACCACGTAACTTTGTTATACTCGATCAGAGGACTTTGCTTTACTCGATCGGGGAACATTGTTTTACTCGATCAGGGGGCCTTGTTACTCGATCAAGGGACTTTGTTACACTCAACCAGGAGACTTTGTTTTACTCGATCTGGGGGCTGTTTTATATTCGATCAGGGGACTTTATTATACTCGATCGGGGAACTTTGTTTTACTCGATCAGGGGCCTTTATTATACTCGATCAAGAGCGTTTGTTATACTCGATCAGAGGACTTTGTTATACTCGATCAGGGGACTTTGTTATACTTGAGCAGGGGGCTTTGTTTATATCGACCAGGGGACGTTGTTATACTCCATCAGGGAACTTTGTTATACAGGATCAGGGAATATGTTTTACTCGATCAGGGGATGTGTTACACTCGATCAGGGGACTTTGCTATACTCGATCAGGATGCTTTGTTATACTCAACCGGGGGCCTTTGTTATACTTGATTTGGGGCTTTTGTTATACTCGATCAAGGGACATTGTTATTCTCGATCAGGGGACTTTGTTTATATCGACCAGGGGAGTTTGTTATACTCCATCAGGGTCTTTGTTATACTCCATCAGGGGCCTTTGTTATACTCGACCAGGGGACTTTGTTATACTCGATCAGGGGACTTTGTTATACCTGATCAGGGGACTTTGTAATATTCGATCAGGGGGGCTTTGTTATACTCGACCAGGGGACTTAGTTATGCTCGATTAGGGGACTTTGTTATACTCGATTAGGGGCCTTTGTTATACTCGATCAGGGGACTTTGTTATACTCGAACAGAAAACTTTGTTATACTCGATCAGGGGCCTTTGTTAAACTCGACCAGGGGACTTTGTTATACTCGATTAGGGGACTTTGTTATACTCGATGAGGGGGCTTTGATATACTCGACCAGGGGACTTTGTTTTTCTCGATCAGGGGGCTTTGATATACTCAATCAGGGGACTTTGTTTTACTCGATGGGGGGACTTTGTTATACTCGATGATTAGGCTTTGTTATACTCGATAAGGGGACTTTGTTATACTCGATCAGGAGGCTTTGTTTTCCTCGATCAGGGGACTTTGCTATACTCCATCAGGGTCTTTGGTATACTCCATTAGGGGCCTTTGTAATACTCGAATAGGGGTCTTTGTTATACTGGATCAGGGGACTTTGTTATACTTGATCAGGGGACTTTGTAATATTCGATCAGGGGGGCTTTGTGATACTCGATCAAGGGACTTTGTTATACTCGATCAGGGGCCTTTGTTATACTCGATCAGGGGACATTACTATACTCGACCAGGAAACTTTGTTATACACGATCAAGGGATATGTTATACTCGATCAGGGGATGTGTTATACTCGATCAGGGGACTTTGTTATACTCGATTAGGAGGCTTTCTTATACTCAACTGGGGGCCTTTGTTATATTCGATTAGGGGACTTTGTTATACACGATCAGGGGACTTTGTTATACTCGATCAGGGGGCTTTGTTATACTCAACAAGGGGAATTTTGTTATACTCGATCAGGTGGCTTAGTTATACTCGACCTGGGGTCTTTGTTATGCTCGATAAGGGGACTTTGTTATTCTCGATCAGGGGCCTTGGTTATACTCGACCAGGGGACTTTATTTTACTCGACCAGGGGAGTTTGTTATACTCGATCAGGGGCCTTTGTTATACTCGAGCAGGGGACATTAGTATACTCGATCAGGGAACTTTGTTATACACGATCAGGGAATATGTTATACTCGATCAGGGGATGTGATATACTCGATCACGGGACTTTGTTTTACTCAATTAGGAGGCTTTGTTATACTCAACCGGGGGCTTCGTTATACACGACCAGGGAACTTTGTTATACTCGACCAGGGGACTTTGTTATACGCGAACAGGGGACTTTGTTATATTCGATGAGGGGACTTTGTTATATTCGATCAGGGGACTTTGTAATTCTCGATCAGGGGCCTTGGTTATACTCGACCAGGGGACTTTATTTTACTCGACCAGGGGAGTTTGTTATACTCGAGGGGCCTTTGTTATACTCGAGCAGGGGACATTAGTATACTCGACCAGGGAACTTTGTAATACACGATCAGGGAATATGTTATACTCGATCAGGGGATGTGATATACTCGATCACGGGACTTTGTTTTACTCAATTAGGAGGCTTTGTTATACTCAACCAGGGGCTTCGTTATACACGACCAGGGAACTTTGTTATACTCGACCAGGGGACTTTGTTATACGCGAACAGGGGACTTTGTTATATTCGATGAGGGGACTTTGTTATATTCGATCAGGGGACTTTGTAATTCTCGATCAGGGGCCTTGGTTATACTCGACCAGGGGACTTTGTTATACTCGACCAGGGGACATTGTTATACGCGACCAGGGGACATTGTTATACGCGACCAGGGGACTTTGTTTTACTCGACCAGGGGAGTTTGTTATACTCGAGCACGGGACATTAGTATACTCGACCAGGGAACTTTGTTATACACGATCAGGGGATATGTTATACTCGATCAGGGGATGTGATATACTCGATCACGGAACTTTGTTTTACTCGATTAGGAGGCTTTGTTATACTCAACCGGGGGCTTTGTTATACACGACCAGGGAACTTTGTTATACTCGACCAGGGGTCTTTGTTATACGCGACCAGGGGACTTTGTTATATTCGATAAGGGGAATTTGTTATACTCGATCAGGGGAATTTGTTATTCTCGATTAGCATTAAGCTAACTTCAAATGGCGATAAACTAACTTCAAATGGCGCTAAACTATCTTTAAATGGCATTAACCTAACTTGAAATGACGTAAACCTAACTTTAAATGGCGTTAAACTAACTTTAAATGGCATTAAACTAACTTCAAATGGTGTTAAACTAACTTCAAAAGGTGTTAAACTAACTTTAAATGGCATTAAACTAACTTGACCAGGGGACTTTGTTATACTCGATCAGGGGACTTTGTAATACTCGATCAAGGGCCTTTGCCATAATCGATCAGGGGACTTTGTTAGATTCCATGAGGGGCCTTTGTTATACTCGATGAGGGGCCTTTCTTATACTCGATCAGGGGATGTGTTATACTCGATCAGGGGACTTTGTAATACTCGATCAGGGGATTTTGTAATACTCGATCAGGGGCCTTTGTTATACTCGATCAAGGGCGTTTGTCATAATCGATCAGGGTACTTTGTTATACTCGATGAGGGGCCTTTGTTATATTATATCAGGGGCTTTTGTTATACTCGAACCAGGGGAATTTCTTATACTCGATCATGAGACTTTGTTAAACTCGATCATTGCCCTTATTATACTCGACCAAAGGGGTTTGATATACTCGATCAGGGGACTTTGTTATACTCGATCAGCGGGCTTTGTTATACTCGACCAGGGGCCTTTGTTATGGTCAACAAGGAGACTTTGTTATACTCGATGAGGGGACTTTGTTATAATCGATGAGGGGGCTTTGTTTTCCTCGACCAGGGGACTTTGATATACTCGATCATGGGACTTTGTTATACTTGATCAGGGGACTTTGTAATATTCGATCAGGAGGGCTTTGTTATACTCGACCAGGGGCCTTTGTTATGCTCGATAAGGGGACTTTGTTATACACGATGAGGGGCCTTTGTTATACTCGATCAGGGGACATTGTTATACTCGATCAGGGCATATGTTATACTCGATCAGGGGATGTGTTATACTTGATCAGGGGACTTTGTATTATTCGATCAGGGGGGCTTTGTTATGCTCGATAAGGGGATTTTGTTATATTCGATCAGAGGACTTTGTTATTCTCGATCAGGGGCCTTGGTTATACTCGACCAGGGGCCTTTGTTATGCTCGATCAGGGACTTTGTTATACCTGATCAGGGGACTTTGTAAGATTCGATCAGGGGAGCGTTGATATACTCGAACAGGGGCCTTTGTTATACTCGATCAAGGGACATTACTATACTCGAACAGGGAACTTTGTTATACACGATCAGGGGATATGTTATACTCGATCAGGGGATGTGTTATACTCGATTAGGGGACTTTGTTATACTCAGTCAGGAGGCTTTGTTATACTCAACCGGGGGCCTTTTTTATACTCGATCAGGGGAATTTGTTATACTGGATCAGGGGACTTTGTTATACTCGATCAGGGGGCTTTGTTATACTCAACCAGAGGACTTTGTTATACTCGATCAGGTGGTTTTGTTATACTCGACCAGGGGTCTTTGTTGTGCTCAATCACGCGACTTTGTTATACTCGTTCAGGGGCCTTTGTTATACTCGATCTGGGGGCTTTGTTTTCCTCGATCAGGGGACTTTGTTATACTCCATCAGGGACTTTGTTATGCTCCATTAGGGGCCTTTGTTATACTCGACCACGGGACTTTGTTATACTCGATCAGAGGACTTAGTTATACTTGATCAAGGGACTTTGAATTATTCGATCAGGGGGCCTTTGTTATGCTCGATAAGGGGACTTTGTTATATTCGGTCAGAGGACTTTGTTATTCTCGATCAGGGGGCTTGGTTATACTCGAGCAGAGGACTTTGTTATACTCGACCAGGGGACTTTGTTATACTCGACCAGGGGACTTTGTTATACTCGATCAGGGGAATTTGTAATAATCGATCAGGGGAATTTGTTATACTCGACCAGGGGACTTTGTTATACACGACCATTGGACTTTGTTATATTCAATCAGAGGACTTTCTTATACTCGATCGTGGGACTTTGTTTTACTAGATCAGGGGGCTTTGTTATACTCGATCAAGGGACTTTGTTAAACTCGATTAGGGGCCTTTATTATACTCGATCAAGGGCCTTTGTTATACCCGATCAATGGACTTTGTTATACTCGATTAGAGGACTTTGGTAAACTCGATCAGGGGACTTTGTTATACTCGACCAGGGGACTTTTTTATACTCGATCAGGGGGCTTTGTTATACTCGATCAGGGGACATTACTATACTCGACCAGGGAACTTTGTTGTACACGATCAGGGGATATGTTACACTCTATCAGGGGATGTGTTATACTCGATCAGGGGACTTTGTTATACTCGATCAGGAGGCTTTGTTACACTCAACCGGGGGCCTTTGTTTTACTCGATCAGGGGCCTTTGTTATACTCGATCAAGGGAGTTTGTTATACTCGATCAGGGGACTTTGGTATACTCGATTAGGGGGCTTTGTTTTCCTCGATCAGGGGACTTTGTTATACTCGATCAGGGGACTTTGTTATACTCGACCAGGTGACTTTGTTATACTCGATCAGGGGACTTTGTTATACTTGATCAAGGGACTTTGTATTATTCGATCTGGGGGCCTTTGTTATGCTCCTTAAGGGGACTTTGTTATATTCGATCAGAGGACGTTGTTATTCTGGATCAGGGGCCTTGGTTATATTCGACCAGGGACCATTGTTATACTCGACCAGGGGACTTTGTTATACTCGACCAGGGGAATTTGTTATACTCGATCAGGGGAATTTGTAATAAACGATCAAGGGCCTTTGTCATAATCGATCAGGGGACTTTGATAGACTCGATGAGGGGCCTTTGTTATACTCGATGAGGGGCCTTTGTTATACTCAATCATGGGCCACTGTTTTACTCATCCAGGGGAATTTGTTATACTCGATAAGAGGAATTTGTTATACTCGACCAGGGGACTTTGTTATACACGACCATTGGACTTTGTTATATTCGATCAGAGGACTTTGTTATACTCGATCGGGGGACTTTGTTTTACTAGATCAGGAGATTTGTTATACTCGATCAAGGGACTTTGTTAAACTCGATTAGGGGCCTTTATTATACTCGATCAAGGTCCTTTGTTATACCCGATCAGTGGACTTTGTTATACTCGATCAGAGGACTTTGGTATACTCGATCAGGGGACAGTACTATACTCGACCAGGGAACTTTGTTATACAAGGAACAGGGGATATGTTATACTCTATCAGGGAATGTGTTATACTCGATTAGGGGACTTTGTTATACTCCATCAGGGTCATTGTTATACTCCATCAGGGTCCTTTGTTATACTCGACCATGCGACTTTGTTATACTCGATCAGGGAACTTTGTTATACTTGAAAGGGGACTTTGTAATATTCGATCTGGGGGGCTTTGTTATACTCGATCAGGGGACTTTGTTATACTCGACCAGGGGACTTTCTTTTACTCGATCAGGGGGCTTTGATATACTGGATCAGGGGACTTTGTTTTACTCGATAGGGGGACTTTGTTATACTCGATGATTGGGCTTTGTTATACTCGTTCAGGGGACTTTGTTATACTCGACCAGTGTCCTTTGTTATGGTCGACCAGTGGCCTTTGTTATACTCGATCAGTGGGCTTTGTTATATTCGATTAGGTGACTTTGTTATACTCGATGAGGGGCATTTGTTATACTCGATCAAGGGCCTTTGCTATACTCGATCAGAGGACTTTGTTAGACTCGATTAGGGGCCTTTGTTATAATCGATCAGGGGACTTTGTTATACTTGATTAGGGGGATTTGTTATACTAAATCAGGGGCTTTTTTATACTCGAACCAGGGGAATTTGGTATACTCGATCATGAGAATTTGGTATACTCGATCAGGGCCTTTATTATACTCGAGCAGGGGGGTTTGATATACTCGATCAGGGGACTTTGTTATACTCAGTCAGGGAGCTTTATTATACTCGATCAGGGGACTTTGTTATACTCGATAAGGGGACTTTGTTATACTCGATCAGTGGGCTTTGTTTTCCTCGATCAGGGGACTTTGTTATACTCCATCGGGGTCTTTGGTATACTCCATTAGGGGCCTTTGTAATACTCGAATAGGGGTCTTTGTTATACTCGATCAGGGGACTTTGTTATACTTGATGAGGGGACTTTGTATTATTCGACCAGGGGACTTTGTTTTACTCGACCAGGGGAGTTTGTTATACTCGATCAGGGGCCTTTGTTATACTCGATCATGGGACATTAGTATACTCGACCAGGGAACTTTGTTATACACGATCAGGGGATATGTTATACTCGATCAGGGGATGTGATATACTCGATCACGGGACTTTGTTTTACTCTATTAGGAGGCTTTTTTATACTCAACCGGGGGCTTTGTTATACACGACCAGGGAACTTTGTTATACTCGACCAGGGGACTTTGTTATAAGCGACCAGGGGACTTTGTTATATTCGATGAGGGGACTTTGTTATATTCGATCAGGGGACTTTGTAATTCTTGATCAGGGGCCTTGGTTATACTCGACTAGGGGACTTTGTTATACTCGACCAGGGGACTTTGTTATACTCGACCAGGGAACATTGTTATACGCGACCAGGGGAATTTGTTATACTCGATAACAGGACTTTGTTATGCTCGATCAGGTGACTTTGTTATACTCGATCATGGGCCTTTTGTTATACTCGATCATGGGCATTTGTTATACTCAACCAGGGGACTTTGTTATACTCCATCAGGGTCTTTGGTATACTCCATTAGGGGCCTTTGTTATACTCGAATAGGGGTCTTTGTTATACTCGATCAGGGGACTTTGTAATATTCGATCAGGGTGGTTTTGTTATACTCGATCAGGGGACTTTGTTATACTCGATCTGGGGTCTTTGTTTTCCTCGATTAGGGGCCTTTGTTATACTCGATCAGGAGACGTATACTCGACCAGGGGACTTTGTTTTACTCGATCAGGGGACTTTGTTATACTCGATGAGGGGCCTTTGTTACACTCGACCAGGGGACTTTGTCATACTCAATCAGGGGACTTTGTTATACTCGATCAGGAGGCTTTGATATACTCGATGAGGAGACTTTGTTATACTCGATCAGGGTATTTGTTATACACGATGATTGGACTTTGTTATACTCGTTTAGGGGACTTTGTTATACTCGACCAGGGTCCTTTGTTATGCTCGACTAGTGGCCTTTGTTATACTCGATCAAAGGGCTTTGTTATATTCGATTAGGGGACTTTGTTATACTCGATGAGGGGCATTCGTTATACTCGATCAAGGGCCTTTGCTATACTCGATCAGGGGACTTTGTTAGACTCGATTATGCGCCTTTGTTATACTCGATCAGGGGACTGTGTTATTCTCGATCAGGAGCCTTTGTTATACTCTATCAGGGGCTTTGGTTATACTCGAACCAGGGGAATTTGTTATACTCGATCATGAGACCTTGTTATACTCGATCAGGGCCTTTATTATGCTCGACCAGGGGGTTTTGATATACTCGATCAGGGGACTTTGTTATACTCGATCAGGGGGCTTTGTTATACTCGACCAGGGTGCTTTGTTGTGCTCGACCAGGGGACTTTGTTATACTCGATCATGGGCCTTTGTTATACTCGATCAGGGGCCTTTTTTATACTCGATCATGGGCTTTTGTTATACTCAACCAGGGGACTTTGTTATATTCGGTCAGGGGAATTTGTTATACTCGACCAAGGGAGTTTGTTATACACGACCACGGAACTTTGTTATACTCGATCAGAGGACTTTGCTTTACTCGATCGGGGACATTGTTTTACTCGATCAGGGGGCCTTGTTACTCGATCAAGGGACTTTGTTACACTCAACCAGGAGATTTTGTTTTACTCGATCTGGGGGCTGTTTTATATTCGATTAGGGCACTTTGTTATACCTGATCAGGGGACTTTGTAATATTCGATCAGGGGGGCTTTGTTATACTCGACCAGGGGCCTTAGTTATGCTGGATAAGGGGACTTTGTTATACTCGATCAGGGGCCTTTGTTATACTCGATCAGGGGACTTTGTTATACTCGACCAGGGGACTTTGTTATACTCGATCAGGGGACTTTGTTATACTCGATCAGAGGCCTTTGTTATACTCGACCAGGGGACTTTGTTATACTCGATTAGGGGACTTTGTTATACTCGATGAGGGGGCTTTGATATACTCGACCAGGGGACTTTGTTTTACTCGATCAGGGGGCTTTGATATACTCAATCAGGGGACTTTGTTTTACTCGATGGGGGGACTTTGTTATACTCGATGATTGGGCTTTGTTATACTCGATCAGGGGACTTTGTTATACTCGACCAGGGTCCTTTGTTATGGTCGACCAGTGGCCTTTGTTATACTCGATCAGGGGGCTTTGTTATATTCGATTAGGTGACTTTGTTATACTCGATGAGGGGCATATGTTATACTCGATCAAGGGCCTTTGCTATACTCGATCAGAGGACTTTGTTAGACTCGATTAGGGGCCTTTGTTATAATCGATCAGGAGACTTTGTTATACTTGATTATGGGGATTTGTTATACTAAATCAGGGGCTTTTGTTATACTTGAACCAGGGGAATTTGGTATACTCGATCATGAAAATTTGTTATACTCGATCAGGGCCTTTATTATACTCGACCAGGGGGGTTTGATATACTCGATCAGGGGACTTTGTTATACTCAGTCAGGGAGCTTTATTATACTCGATCAGGGGACTTTGTTATACTCGATAAGGGGACTTTGTTATACTCGAAGAGGAGGCTTTGTTTTCCTCGATCAGGGGACTTTGTTATACTCCATCAGGGTCTTTGGTATACTCCATTAGGGGCCTTTGTAATACTCGAATAGGGGTCTTTGTTATACTCGATCAGGGGACTTTGTTATACTTGATCAGGGGACTTTGTAATATTCGATCAGGGGGGCTTTGTGATACTCGATCAAGGGACTTTATTATACTCGATTAGGGTCCTTTGTTATACTCGATCAGGGGACATTACTATACTCGACCAGGAAACTTTGTTATACACGATCAAGGGATATGTTATACTCGATCAGGGGATGTGTTATACTCGATCAGGGGACTTTGTTATACTCGATTAGGAGGCTTTCTTATACTCAACTGGGGGCCTTTGTTATACTCGATTAGGGGACTTTGTTATACACGATCAGGGGACTTTGTTATACTCGATCAGGGGGCTTTGTTATACTCAACAAGGGGAATTTTGTTATACTCGATCAGGTGGCTTAGTTATACTCGACCTGGGGTCTTTGTTATGCTCGACCAGGGGCCTTTGTTATGCTCGATAAGGGGACTTTGTTATTCTCGATCAGGGGCCTTGGTTATACTCGACCAGGGGACTTTATTTTACTCGACCAGGGGAGTTTGATATACTCAATCAGGGGCCTTTGTTATACTCGAGCAGGGGACATTAGTATTCTCGACCAGGGAACTTTGTTATACACGATCAGGGGATATGTTATACTCGATCAGGGGATGTGATATACTTGATCACGGGACTTTGTTTTACTCAATTAGGAGGCTTTGTTATACTCAACCGGGGGCTTCGTTATACACGACCAGGGAACTTTGTTATACTCGACCAGGGGACTTTGTTATACGCAAACAGGGGACTTTGTTATATTCGATGAGGGGACTTTCTTATACTCGATCAGCGGATGTGTTATACTCGATCAGGGGACTTTGTTATACTCGATCAGGGGATTTTGTAATACTCGATCAGGGTACTTTGTTATTCTCGATGAGGGGCCTTTGTTATATTATATCAGGGGCTTTTGATATACTCGAACCAGGGGAATTTCTTATACTCGATCATGAGACTTTGTTAAACTCGATCATTGCCCTTATTATACTCGACCAGAGGGGTTTGATATACTCGATCAGGGGACTTTGTTATACTCGATCAGCGGGCTTTGTTATACTCGACCAGGGGCCTTTGTTATGGTCAACAAAGAGACTTTGTTATACTCGATGAGGGGACTTTGTTATAATCGATGAGGGGGCTTTGTTTTCCTCGACCAGGGGACTTTGATATACTCGATAATGGGACTTTGTTATACTTGATCAGGGGACTTTGTAATATTCGATCAGGAGGGCTTTGTTATACTCGACCAGGGGCCTTTGTTATGCTAGATAAGGGGACTTTGTTATACACCATGAGGGGCCTTTGTTATACTCGATCAGGGGACATTGTTATACTCGATCAGGGCATATGTTATACTCGATCAGGGGATGTGTTATACTTGATCAGGGGACTTTGTATTATTCGATCAGGGGGGCTTTGTTATGCTCGATAAGGGGACTTTGTTATATTCGATCACAGGACTTTGTTATTCTCGATCAGGGGCCTTGGTTATACTCGACCAGGGGCCTTTGTTATGCTCGATCAGGGGACTTTGTTATACTTGATCAGGGGACTTTGTAAGATTCGATCAGGGGAGCTTTGATATACTCGAACAGGGGCCTTTGTTATACTCGATCAAGGGACATTACTATACTCGAACAGGGAACTTTGTTATACACGATCAGGGGATATGTTATACTCGATCAGGGGATGTGTTATACTCGATCAGGGGACTTTGTTATACTCAGTCAGGAGGCTTTGTTATACTCAACCGGGGGACTTTGTTATACTCGATCAGGGGAATTTGTTATACTGGATCAGGGGACTTTGTTATACTCGATCAGGGGGCTTTGTTATACTCAACCAGAGGACTTTGTTATACTCGATCAGGTGGTTTTGTTATACTCGACCAGGGGTCTTTGTTGTGCTCGATCACGCGACTTTGTTATACTCGTTCAGGGGCCTTTGTTATACTCGATCTGGGGGCTTTGTTTTCCTCGATCAGGGGACTTTGTTATACTCCATCAGGGACTTTGTTATGCTCCATTAGGGGCCTTTGTTATACTCGACCACGTGACTTTGTTATACTCGATCAGAGGACTTTGTTATACTTGATCAAGGGACTTTGAATTATTCGATCAGGGGGCCTTTGTTATGCTCGATAAGGGGACTTTGTTATATTCGGTCAGAGGACTTTGTTATTCTCGATCAGGGGGCTTGGTTATACTCGACCAGAGGACTTTGTTATACTCGACCAGGGGACTTTGTTATACTCGACCAGGGGACGTTGTTATACTCGATCAGGGGAATTTGTAATAATCGATCAGGGGAATTTGTTATACTCGACCAGGGGACTTTGTTATACACGACCATTGGACTTTGTTATATTCAATCAGAGGACTTTGTTATACTCGATCGTGGGACTTTGTTTTACTAGATCAGGGGGCTTTGTTATACTCGATCAAGGGACTTTGTTAAACTCGATTAGGGGCCTTTATTATACTCGATCAAGGGCCTTTGTTATACCCGATCAGTGGACTTTGTTATACTCGATTAGAGGTCTTTGGTAAACTCGTTCAGGGGACTTTGTTATACTCGACCAGGGGACTTTATTATACTGGATCAGGCGGCTTTGTTATACTCGATCAGGGGACATTACTATACTCGACCAGGGAACTTTGTTGTACACGATCAGGGGATATGTTATACTCTATCAGGGGATGTGTTATACTCGATCAGGGGACTTTGTTATACTCGATCAGGAGGCTTTGTTACACTCAACCGGGGGCCTTTGTTTTACTCGATCAGGGGCCTTTGTTATACTCGATCAATGGACTTTGGTATACTCGATCAGGGGGCTTTGTTTTCCTCGATCAGGGGACTTTGTTATACTCGATCAGGGGACTTTGTTATACTCGACCAGGTGACTTTGTTATACTCGATCAGGGGACTTTGTTATACTTGATCAAGGGACTTTGTATTATTCGATCAGGGGGCCTTTGTTATGCTCGTTAAGGGGACTTTGTTATATTCCATCAGAGGACGTTGTTATTCTGGATCAGGGGCCTTGGTTATACTCGACCAGGGACCTTTGTTATACTCGACCAGGGGACTTTGTTATACTCGACCAGGGGACTTTGTTATACTCGATTAGGGGAATTTGTAATAATCGATCAAGGGCCTTTGTCATAATCGATCAGGGGACTTTGATAGACTCGATGAGGGGCCTTTGTTATACTCGATGAGGGGCCTTTGTTATACTCAATCATGGGCCAGTGTTTTACTCATCCAGGG
>NW_024738941.1:397500-562500 GCF_018991925.1 Homarus americanus | reverse complement strand
AATAATAAATAGCTAAAAATAATAGATAAATAGAGATAGAGAGAAATAGAAAAAAAAGAGAGGAAATATTTATGACTGAAGTGACAAACGTAATTATTTGTAAAGAAAAGGATAAATAATAACAAAAAACAATCACCTTACGCAATTGTTCTGTTTTTTTTTTGCGACAAGGAACAAGAAATAGAGATTGTAATTCATCGTGAGAATTTATTGCTGCTATTTTTGTTATTATGGAGTGTGCAATGGCGTTCAAACTCTGTCTGTCTGTCTGTCTGTCTGTCTTTCTCTCTCTAAAAACAAAACAAAAATAACACAAGAGGAAGAACTAAGGAAGTGAAAAAATAAAATAAAAGACCAGAGCGAAAAAGTGTGGAGGCGAAACTTACAATAAATTAAACGTAAACCAAAGAAAAATAGAACCAAAATGATCCTCAACACAGAAGAGAAGGGAATGTGAAGAAGCAGACATAGAACAAAGAGAAATAAAGGGAAGGGAGGAAAGACTAAAGAATAGAAAGGATGGCAATAAATTCAGTGTCAATTGTCTGTAAGAGTTGACTCGTCTCTTACCTTCTTGATTTCTCTCTTTCTCTCTCTTCCTTCTCTTTCTCTTCTTTTTCTTTCTCTTCTTCCTGTCTGTCTCTTTCTTCTTTTTCTCTTCTTTTTCTCTCTTTCTTCCTTCTCTTTCTGTTTCTTCCTTCTCTTCCTCTTCCCTTTCTCTCTGTCTTCTCTTTCTCTCCTCTTCTCTCTCTTCCTTCTCTTTCTTTTTCTCTTCATTCTCTTTCTCTTCCCTTTCTCTCTGTCTCCCCCTTCCTTCCTCTTCTCTCTCTTCCTTCTCTTTCTGTCTTTCTCCATCTCCTTCCATTTCCCCTTTTCTTCTGTATCTCTTTCCTTTTCTATGTTTTCATTTAAATAAAAAAAATTATTTAATATTTTTTTTGGGGGGTATGTATTAAACCCTTTCAACCTTGTATTTTTTTTTATTCATATTCTTTCATTTTCATCTATATCAGTCAACATCTATGTTTAATCCTTGTTGTAAAGAGAAACAAAAGAATAAAAATAAAACTAGGATAATTCTCTTGTGTTTCCTCCTTCTTTTCCTTTTGTCATTTAATATATACTTTTTTTTTTCTTAGAACAACAATAAAAATACGGGATTTTGTATTACTTTAAAACGAATTATTCTTCAAATAGGTTGAATTAAATGTTTATATTTACGTTATGTAGATTAAAATTATTCTCTTATTCTGTCTACCTGTAGTAAATCTGTCCCATTCTCTGTCTCTTTGTGTGTGTGTGTTTTATATCTGACTGACTGCTTGCTTGTCTGTCTGTTCCTCTCTTGATTTACAGACAGATAGACAGACAGACAGATTCAGACAGAGAGAATGGTATGAAAAAGAAAGAAGGACGAAATATAGAGAAACAATGAGGAGAGAATGAAAGAGAGGAAGACAAAGTACAATAAAGGAAGAATAGGTGAGTTAGATCACTTCTCGTACCAACACATCTTGGACTCACTGAACCATGGGTCCTCAGGCCGAGCTAGACATGTTGACGAGGAGGAGGAGGAGAAGAAGAATAATCAGGTGAACAGCTGTGTATAAAAAAAAAGCGAGGATTGAATTATATGATAAGGGAATAAGAAAATAGAACCATAAAACTGTAGAAACTCACTAGACAAAAGATTACCGTGAGAGGAAATTAGACAGATGAGAAGACAGAGTGAGTAAAATGCTGTGGATACAAAAAGATGAAGACAATTGAACTTGAGATAATATAATGGAAACAGTAAAATAAGAAAATGTTGGATGAATGTTAGATGTGGAATGTAGAGAGTATGTGTGATCAGTGTCCATTAAATTGTCTAAGGGTAAGAAAAAAAAAAGAAAATGAGAAATAGTTAAGAATAACATACAATAGTATTACTAATTGGTAATATATAATGATTATTTTTTTAATGAATCAAACAAAGGGTGAAATTTAAGAGATTAACATGTGTTATGGTTAGGTTAGATTAGGTTACGCTAGAATTGGTTAAGTTAGGTTAGGGACGTCGAGTTCAAAGAGATTTAAATTTATACGTGCACAAAATATGACAAAAGTTTGTTCACCAAAATAACACAACTCGGTAAATTAAATTTTCTGATTTTTTTTATTAGACTCCTGTTTACAGCATCTCTCCACATACCCAAACCATTTCAGCCTACCTTTTCGTAAAGCCTCGCCAATATTCTCAAAACACAATCGCCTTCTCAGCTCTGAACAAGGTCATATTACATCCCTCTCAACGTTTTTATTTCAGCTCGATCAAGCCTCCGTATGTCATCATCTCTAACTGACTGCTCATGTTTCACTGCCATACAAATTCAAAACTCTCACTACGGTTGTTTAATCTACTTCCACAAGACAACAAGGTCGTCTTGCCGTCAATAAAGGTAACAGTTCTCTAAGCTTCTTCCAGCCAATACTGATTCTTGTACTATCTCCAGCACTGATTATGTCACCCAGGTAACAAAACTCATCCATTCAGACCAACGATGCAGAGTTTTCCAGCCTTACATTGGCAGAGTTTGTGGTGTGTGTGTGTTTCTTTGAACTAGTTAGATGGATCTCTGAGGACCTTACAGCTCACCTGTTGACTATAATCCAAGAGAAAATAAATTCTATCTCCGACAGTAGATATTACCATCAATTGCTGGGTTCTAAACACACTAAACATTATATAATCAGGATTCTGTCGGTCTAGAGATATAAGAAAGAGAGAAAAAGAGAGAAAAGCAGTGAAAAAGAGAGAGCTTCTCTTTTACTCTGAATGTCACTATCAGTCCAGCCTCGGTGATATAAAAGAATTTCACTTAGCTGTCCCAGTCCTGGAAGAAGCCCCTGAGACTATTTTCTTGACGTTTTATTCTCGAACTATTTTTGGTAAGACATTCACTTCAGCGACTCTCTACTGCGAGGTTGGCTTAAGTCCAGCAACCTGGCGGATACAATTACTCTCCTCTTCATACGAGTATTTTCAGACTTATCTTGCCACACCCTGGAGTCTTCATAGACATTTTTCTCGGGCTTGTTGGAAGATGGTAAGTCTTCTCATTCACAACAGTTCACTAGTAATCAACAAAGCCTTCTTCTCCAGGATATTGCACTCGTCAATTAGTGTTTCATATCGCCACCTTGTTCTTGTATTGACAGAGTAAGGAATACGTTATAGAACTCCCCCTTGTCCTGTATCGTGGAAACTACGACAGATGGATAAAGAAGGAGAGAGGAAAGGGGATATTATTAGAACATATTTTTAAATCAACCTTTTGAAAAACTCGATATTGACATGCTGATTGACGCAGGGATTGAAGAACGTGAGAAGGAAATAATTTAGAGCGTGTTTACGATCACTGAGGCTTTCCATCTCATTATTTATAGGAAAACTTACCCGAACTTTTCTAAATCCGAGAGAGAGATGATTTCCCTTCTATTGTTGGGATTCTTATTCCGTTAAATTTGAGAAATCCTCAGCTCAGATTTAATCATATACAAAGGACAAAATTTCTCCAAATCATCACAGACCCGACGATCACTTTCGTTCTTTGTCTCCTTCATTTATTATTTTTTCTCTCTTCTCATTCTTAAGGTCTGAAGAATTTTTGACTACCAGTTCATAGTTCTTTTAAGTCGTTTTGCATAATTCTCCACTGTTGTTTACATTCCCACTACCCATTTGTTACAACAATATCTATTTTTCTCTGTTTCACCATTCGTTCCTCAGACTACTACTACCTCATCTAACCTGTTCACACATTATAGATCATCGTCCTAATTAGCTATAGGTTAGGTTAGGTTAGGTTAGGTTACTCATCATGCTATTCATTAATGGTGTGTATTATGCGTCTCTATAACAGTGAAGTAAAAAGTCTATTCAAATTGTCTGTGTGTCATA
Organism: Homarus americanus; assembly: GCF_018991925.1. Lineage (NCBI taxonomy): Eukaryota > Metazoa > Arthropoda > Malacostraca > Decapoda > Nephropidae > Homarus > Homarus americanus. The sequence goes on along the minus strand of NW_024738941.1, from coordinate 558,557 downwards.
ATTGTTGTTTAGATCTTTAACATCTTCAAGTGTAGGGTAAACAGACACCCTCAGACAGACACCTACACACAGACAACTACACACAGACACCTATACACAAACACCTACACACAAACACCTACACACAAACACCTACACACAAACACCTACACATATACACCTACACACAGACTACACACAGACACCTACACACAGACACCTACACACAGACACCTATACACAAACACCTACACACAAACACCTACACACAAACACCTACACACAGACACCTACACACAAACACCTACACACAGACACCTACACACAAACACCTACACACAGACACCTACACACAAACACCTACACACAGATACCTACACACAAACACCTTTACATTTACATTTTCTGTCTCTTACACGGTTACGGCATCAGTTTCTTTTGAACATAGGATAGAACGTGTGGTCGTACCTCTGTGTGTACTGATACTATATACCAGCACCTCTCCTGACACCTCCATTACCACCTTGTACACAACATATGTATATAAAAAACGAAATAAAGAAAATATAAGATAAAAAAGAGAAAAGAGAAAAAAATGGATGAAAAACGATGGAAAATAATTTTGTGATAGAAGTGCAAGAGATAGGATAAATACGAAACTTGCAAAAGGACAAAATAATCTTCACTTGTGACACAATGAACCGAATATAACCAGGAGAATAGATATCCTCTTACCTTGCGGGGGTTCAAGACACCAGAGGCGATTCAGACTGAGAAAATATATTTAAAATTGCAATGCTTTTCTTCCCAGATGTCAAGAAAATAAAGAAGTAATTCATCAGCGAGAGAAGGAGACGTGCCAGGTGTTTATAAATTATTACAAGAACTCTAAAAGTTCATAGATTTTCCTGAAAGCCTTTTGTGAAAGTTTAGCCAAAGTTTTTGGTTATTTGATTAGTTTTTCTTCACCGTGTTCACCTTCTGACGATGTAACGAACATAAACTGATGATTTCATTATTATATTTACCTGTCTGGTTAATTATATGTTTATGATTGAGCACAAACGCACACATGAAGAAGCAAATAAGTGCACACACACACACACACTCACACTGTAGTCTCATGAAATTCTGAGTTAGAAGGATGCTATCAGATATCCTTTATAATATAATGTCATATTGGATGAAACCTTATTGCATGTGTTGTGTCCGACGTAACTTTATACAATTTACTTGAGAGAATAGAATTGGAAATATCTGTCTCAATACTGTTGTGATATACTCGATTAAAACTTAACTCGTGCGAATAAAGTCTTAATTTGTTAATATATTTTGTTAATATAAGCTGGAATATATTGTTAATAATATATAATGATAATTATTAAAATTTTTCTAGAAGACAGCGTATGTGTGTGGCTCATACTGACGCTCAGAACACCGAGTTTGAATCGTTATAATATATAAGTTTATACCTTCAGCGTGCTTTCACTGCTCGTGACGTCATCTCGCTCTATATCACCCACAGAGTCAAATAAATGATATATTTTCTCTTATAGCTTCAATAACCACAAAACATACCTTCTATTTTGTCTAAAGTCTCAATAAAATATATAACTGTTAGGTAATTTATAATTCGCTAACATAGAAGTTTTTGCGCTTACATTCAGAATTTAGTAGATTATGTTTAACACTTACAATTTTAACGATGCAAAAGAGGTGATGAAAAACAGTGAAGTGAAGGAGGGCGTTGGGAGTGACCAAGTGGACAGAGAGTATAGTAAAGTGTACTGATGGAAGGGCTGAGGAGAAGTTCCCGAAGATGGTGTCAACGTGTAGGAATAATGTAGGAGGAAAGGAGAATGAAGACGGAGCAACAGGGACAGAGTGAAACCAACAACATCATGACGAAAAAGGAGGTAGAGCAATACATTAATTAAGGTGAGAACAGGTGAGGGGAATAAGGGGACTACAGAGGGTGAAGGAGGTAGGCTGTGACAGAGAAGCTCAGTAGGGGGGTTTACCTGTCCTGGCCACCCTCAGAGGGGAGCTGCCTGTGTAAGTGAGCCGTCGTCACTCAGTTTGTGAGCCACGGATAATTTATCATAAAGTTGCGTAACTTCAAAAGTATATTTAAAGGAGAAGACATAATGGTATTACAGGGTAGTTACAGAATGTCTCAACGCAATACTTCAAGAGAGAGAAAGAGAGAGGTTGGAGATATAACATTAAAACTATGTTTCGACAACTAATGTCTTTGAGTGCGTAACAAGTTTAGTAATTAAACTAGTCCATGAACATCTAAAAATTATGGTGGAGATACTCTCTGAGCGAGAGAGGGATAGAGATCCAGTGTCAGTGATATGCTCGACTAATTGTGAGGCATCCGGCCGTGTGGAGGTGTAATGTTCCTGCACAGGACTGACTGACTGACTGGCTGGCTGACTGACTGTTGCCGGTAATAAAGGGACCGGGAGGAATGATAACTCACGAGCAACTGGACACAGTGAGACAGTGTGGTGTTTCTTGAGGAGCGTCGTATGTTTTTTCATTACTTCATGGTTGTCAGTGTTACAACATGTGAGTGATGCCTTGTAATGATAATTTTGTTTTATTAATCCACAACTACTCGAGTGATATATATATAATATATATATATATATATATATATATATATATATATATATATATATATATATATATATATATATATATATATATATATATATATATATATAGAGTGTGTGTATGTGTGTGTGTGTGTGTGTGTTTTATTTATTTTTATTCTAATCCTCAGGATAATACAAAATAAAATTCAATGTGAACATGAACTCACATATATATTGTTTCTGATATCCTACAAAATACTTGGACTAAACATTGTATCACAACACTAAAAAAATTATGACACCATATATTTTTTTTTTTCGGCAAATCGTATGGTTCACATTTTTCAGCGTTAGATATATGGTTTCTAAAATTGTTATTTATTTGAAAACGGTGAACCATCAAACCGGGTTATAAGTGCCTGTTGGGTTACTGTCATGAAACTTTATATTGTGGATTGATGGCAGGATCCACACAACGCTTTTTTCGCACCTGTTTCCCGCAGCTTGGAAAAAATAGTTAGTGATCCACAGCCTAACAGTGTAAAATATTTAATATAATATACAGAGAAAAGTGAGATTTTGACCGAATTATTAGAGAGTCTGTGTAGTATTGTTTGTTTATATTCTTGTAAGACATATTTTGACTTGTTTATTGTTTCACTTTAGCTTCATCTTTCTATATACATTGATTCACTATCATTAAAATTATTGGAATGTGAAGCGTGGTTTTACCTAATAATATCCTGTTTATTGGAAGGAGTCACACGCTGGTAAGTCACAAGGTACGATTTTATGTTCGGAAGATTTATTAGTCTCAGCTTGCAAGTTTCATTGATTCGAAAGTCAAAACGAAAAGAGCCTAACCTAAACTGACCTAAAGAAAATAGAGTAGTCCTTAGATTATCAAATGTCTCTCACATTCTATCTCTTATGACAAAAACAATCATACCTGGGCCACACCTTTCTCATCCTTAATTATCACTTCCAAATTACACGATTTATCTTTAAAATATTAAGTAAAACATCTTTGTGACTGTTTACTCTTCAAATTTGTCTATATATGTATGTGTATGTCTCTGTATTATTGGTGATGTGTATATATGTGCTTGAATAACTATGATCTTTAAAGTATGTACTCTATGTAAGTCCATATAAGAGTTAAACACTATTAGAAATAAAAGGCGAGCAATCTTTTTCTCACATTCGTGTGTATGTGTACGTGTGAATGAGAGGACACACATATATACAGTACACAAGACTTATTACATGTAAGAACGTAAGTCAAATATTTGCTTATGAAACACTCGTTTTATTATTCTGTATAAGAAAGAGAGCAGTAAAGGTTTGGAAAATGCTAAGTATTTCTTGCGTGGTAACAAAGACCCAAAACGCACATGTGTCCTGCAGTCTCTGAATTGCTTGTTCCTGGAAAAGTTCTCCCAGATGGTCTCCTTCCCTCATGCCACTATACTTTTACCAATACTTGTGACCTTCTAACAATAACAGAAACAAAATATTCAACGAGGAACAGGAAAATTTGAACAAAAAATATTTGGCGTGGCTTGTGATGGGACCAAGGGAAAGGGAGAGGAGGAAGGTGAGGAGGGGAGAGAGGAGAAAGGGGGTGGAGTAGAGGAAAAAATAGAAAGAGAAACAGTGAAGAACGAAAATAATGGTTGCAGGGAGACTAGGGTCGGTGTTGTAGTCAGGGGGAGTGAGGAGGGTAGGTGTGGTGGAAGAGGGAAGGGTAGATGAGGTGTGAAGTACTGGAGGGGTGAGAATAAACGCGGGGAAAGTGTACACACAGACACCCACACAAACACTTATATATATATATATATATATATATATATATATATATATATATATATATATATATATATATATATATATATATATATATATATATATATATATATATATATATATAACCGGCAGTAATGTCTGAGAGAGGTAGCAAATACAGTAACACTAACCACATCATGTTCACTTTGATGATAGATAGTGCTTGAGAGACCTGACTGAGAGCCCTGAGAGCCCAAGCAAATATTGGCGCTAGGTGCGGTGACTTTCGTGGCCACACAGTCCACATAGGAGTAAAACACTGTGGCTACTCCCCTCGTCAAATGTTCGACAGTTCACCAGTACAATGACACTCATATTTCAAATATTTCATGTTCTACTATGAAGGAATAATGAATATTGATTACAAACGTTTTACCTTCGTAGTCGTTGCCTTAAATTTAATGTGAAAGTTCATTCATACATTGATCAAATGTTGTTTACCAATACCTCCTCGGAGCCCCACCAAACATAATATCGTAGCTCAGACAATCAGCACTAAAAATGATATTGTATTGTTCCCACACTATCTTTCTATCGAGACCCTTAAAGAATACAAATATTTCATCACCAGATGGTTCAAGTCAAACCTGAAACCTTCTATCCACATACACTATACATTGACCTAAAAGATCACGTGTTGTACAGCAGGTGAGTAAGGAATAATTCTCACTCTAAAACAAAAATGATTCACTGCGTGCACTTGAATTGTGTGTGTGTGTGTGTGGGTGTGTGTGTGTGTATGTTAATGCTTACGTTTTTTATTTTTTATTTATTTATGTAGTGTGAGATTATATGCCTGTTTATTATATTTTGTACGTGTATGTATGTATGTATGTATGTATAGTTGCTTATGAGTATATGTGTGTGTGTGTAGGTGTTTCCATGTAATGTATGCCCATGAAGTCGAGTGTTGTGTGTGACGTGAAATATGGATATGAAGGAAGAAGACAGATACATCGAGAGGTAAATGAATGAAAAGGTAAATTAATAAATGCCCAGACAAAAAGAACGAAAAGAGAGAGAGAGAGAGAGAGAGAGAGAGAGAGAGAGAGAGAGAGAGAGATAATAAAAAAATAGAGAGCCAGAGAAATGGACAATAATTGTTGCAGTACAAACAATCTCCTATTTCCGTCATATCTTGTATAAAATGATCAACAAGAGCACTAGACACCGCCAGAAGATAATTAAAGTGACACATTATAAAACAAAAAATACGAATACACCGTTCACATGAGTCACCTCTCTGATGTTGTACCAAAACAATATCTACACAAGTCTCTGATGATATTTTTTTACTAGAACAATATTCACACGAATCTCTGATAAAGTTGTGCCAAAACAATATCTACTCGAGTTTCTCTGATGAAGTTAGCTGGAGGGGCGAGGTGACGACTAAGAATTAACTTCCAAACTCCTCCAGCTGAATGTCAATGCCTCGTGAAATCTGATGAGAGATACAGTATTATACAGTACATGTTGGCAGTCTTGCTCTCATAAGGTAGGTTCATATTATCATGGTCTCACTGAGTTCATATTATAAAGGTTCTCACAGAGTTCACATTGTTAAGGTTCGGATACGTTTATATTATCAAGGTTCTATTAGTTCCACATATCAAGGTTCCCATTAAGTTTATGTTTTTACCAATCAATAATAAGAAGGTTGTGTGTGTGTGTGTGTGTGTGTGTGTGTGTGTGTGTGTGTGTGTGTGAGCGGGGATGGTTGAAGGAGTGTGTGGTGGAAAACAGATGAAAAAAAAAAATACGTTAAGTTGCTCTCTGGTTTTTAACTAATGTCAAAAAACATTTCCTTGTGTCCTACCTGAAATCATTAACAGCTGTGTGTGAAGGTTTAAAGGCATGTGTTGGCCAAGGTGATTATTTATACTTTGTCACATGAATATTTTCTATATGAGTTAGATAGAAAACAAATAATTGAAATATACGTAAATAAAATATGTACTAATAATCTATGACCATTAATTATATTTTACAGTTACTAAACACACACAAAAAGAGGAAAATCTTGTTGAAAGAGAAAAGGTTGACCATGGAAGGATACAACCGAGGTCACTCCACTGCAGAACCCTTCCCCAGGTAAATTATAGTGGGCGCTGAGGAACCATGGAAATACTCTCTGACATTCTTTTCCTACTTTACGCACACACACACACACACACACACACACACACACACACACACACACACACACACACACACGAGTACAGTCTACATTACAGTGTTTGGCACATCGTAACCAATCGTTCTTTCGTAGGTCAGTGCTTCGTAAACACTCCACAGTAGAGTTTTCCACCAATATTTTAAGTTACAGATATTCCATTATGAAAGCGACACAAGATTATCAAGTTATAAGAAAATTCCAGCAGACTAACACAGGCTGGAGTAACTAACATGAACATCCTAGCAATGTCGCCGTATATGTGTTACGGGTCTAAACAAGAAAATATCACAGTTACTTTTAATTTATAACAATAAACACAGCAAAGTGACATATCAATTCGTGGAACTTTAATGTAAAATGCAGAATATAATCTACAACCAAATTATAAATAAGTTAATTTTATAACAGACAAGTTCACAGTCTACCCATAAACAAACAGTGAGAACTCCCACAGGTTTGTAACTAGACCATCAGAATCATGAGCCAGGGCTGGACTACACCGTGATCGTCAATTGATATCTCACCACCTGCCTCCAAATGAGTCCTATCCGCCGCAAGGTCAAGAGAAGAGAGGGCGACCTTGGCGGGAATTTGTTTACAGTGTAGAAGCTGTCGCCAACACAACAACCACGCCCTGAGTTAACGAGCTGCATGTCCCAGTGTCAAGGAATTGTCCGAGAAGTCCGGACAACTCGCCAACTGCATTGGCTAACCATAACCCCAGAAGACGATCCACAATTCCATTAATATCCAGGTTCCCAATTACTGCTGGGTAGACAGAGGCAAATGGCGTAAAAACAGACACAAAAAACAAAAAACAAAATATAGTTTCACTCTGCCCGGGAATCGAACACGGGTACACTCGTTTGCTCGGAAAGCATACTGACCATTACACCACAGGTTGTCAAAATCTTGTATAGTAAACAAAAATTTTTTTTTTCCGTGCTGGTCAAGCTCCGACCAGGGGTTAGCGAGACCCCCGGACAACTCTTTCGGAGCCTGACCAGCACGGTCGTATTTGTATTATTATCACGACTTAATTATATGTTACAAAGTTACTTGTGAGTTTTTCCGTGTTTTTTTTATAATATTTACATAATGTAAGTTAAATGTCAACAACAAGTGACTTAAATAATACTAAAACAAACCAATATAAATGTAACTCCACCTAATATACACTGTATGTTACTCTAAATAGGGATAATTACCGACTACTGATAACTTCTATGTATTTCTCTTTTATGGAAACTTTTGACTGGCCATAAACGATCCTGTAGATCATAAATATACATATAAATAAATACCTTCATACTAAACGTAAACTGACCTGACCTAACGTAACCAACCAAACCTGACCTGGCCCTAACCTAACCAACCAAACCTGATATGACCTAACATATCTTAACCGAACTGACCTGACCTAACATATCTTAACCGAACCTGACCTGACCTAACGTAACTTAACCAAACCTGACCTGACCTAACATATCTTAACCAAACCTGACCTGACCTAACATATCTTAACCAAACCTGACGTGACCTAACATATCTTAACCAAACCTGACCTGACCTAACCTAACTTAACCAAACCTGACGTGACCTAACATATCTTAACCAAACCTGACGTGACCTAACATATCTTAACCAAACCTGACCTGACCTAACCTAACTTAACCAAACCTAACTTAAACTTACGTAACTTAGTCTAACCTAACATAACGTAACCTAAAGGTACCTAACGTATTGTAACGTAAAGTAACGTAACGTAACCTACTTAAAGTATGATTTAGCCATCATAGGACAGTAAACGACGTTTTAACTGAAACAGACTAAATTTTACCGTATACGAATTAATCTTAATTTTTTTTTTTAATATTAAAACCAAAATGTTTTCTCTATTGGAGTAAAACGACTGATTATTTGTATAAGTTTAATCGTACAGTTTATAATCCTGGCAATTAAACTAAATAGGGATAATTGCCGATTAGTGATAACTTCTATGCATTATTTTAATCCTCTAACTGGCCATCGGCGATCATGTACTTCATCATATTAGGTATTAATAAATTGTTTAATAGAAAATTTAAACTAACTTAACCTAACCTTAACGAATATTACCTGATAGTAATTAATTTTTTTTCGTTTTAAATACAGGATCATCATCATGGGTGATATAATATTATGATATATTCTACAAAATGTAAATGTGACGTAAGTTTGGGAGAAAACAATTAAATCTAAAGTTACTCAAAACAATAGTAAAGACTTAAACTATACAGACGCGAGGAAAACAAATACCAGTAATAAGTACAAGTAATAAATAACTAAATAAACCCTGAAACTAAATATATATATTTTAATGTTATTTGTCTTTTATATTATACACTCACTGCAATATATACTTGTAACATATTTACTGATGTAACAAGAATGGTTGCCCCTCGTGTACGAGGATGGCCGGCTCTAGGGCCACCCAAGGGATACCAGTAAAGAAAAAGTTCACTTGAGAAGCAGAACAAAATTACTATTAAGAACATCTTTATTAGCATTAATAAAAGCATTTTTTCTCTCTTCATGTAAATCAATCCTCTCCTTCTCTTATTATTTTTTTTTTCAATGAGAAGAGCATCGCTCTCCCTCCTCGCATCATCCAGTTGACCAGACAGATCCCTAGTGATCAGAACTGGTCTCTCTTCCTCAGGTTCTTTTCCTTGTACAATCCTCTTTTGGCCTCTTCTCTTAGCACGTATGTCTATGATGACAGTCACTGACTTGCCTGAAACTATTAATGTTTCTATGACCGATAGGGCGTTGATGAATAGAGAGAGAGATAATTATAACTATATGTACTGTACATGTACAATTGCCTGCAGGATATTCTTTCCTCCTTTGCAACATTAAAAAGTGATGATTCAAAGAGAGATAATTATAAATATAATTGATTAAGACATGACCAAGAACATTGGCATTTGTGGCAAGTGTACAAAGGCTAAGTTAATGAATGTTGATGGGGGCTGGAAATGACTAGTTCTCGAGGGACAGAATTTGTGTCTTATTGACATTGAATGTAAGTACTGTAGGTGTCTTCTGCCTCACTGATCTTGGACCTTTGATCTGTGTCCTGTGCAGTTGTAATATCTGAAGGATCTACTGGGTTACTGGACACGTAATGGGGGGAGATGACCAATTTTTGGGGGGTTGGAAAATTATTTGGTGCAATAGACTACATCACTTATAATAATAGTTCCATTCCCTAATATAAAGTCTCACTCATTCCAGAGCCACTTCAGTAACAACGGTCCATCGTTCTTTATTTTTTCCCTTGTTTTTCCGCCTTCACGTCCTCCTCCTTCTGTGTGACGAGGCTTTATGAAACAAACATCAAAAACTTTTACCTAAGCCGTCTTAACCAACTTCTGGATGCTTTTCTTCTTCGTCTGGTTGTTTCGAGAATTCATTGATAAAAGCCTAATTGGGCGTCCAGGGAAGTAAATCATCTTCCGAACTACTCTGACTGTGGTAAATGTAATTGCAGGGGAAAGTTTAGTTTCTTATTGATTTATTTTTTTCGTAGAAGTTGAAGAACATTTGATGCATTTCCAGACTAACTCCCACGTAAACAAGGATAAATTCTGGTATTGTGGAATAGTGTTATAATATTAACATGAAGGCTACCATGACTACAGGAAGAGCGTGTTAATATTAACATGAAGGCTACCATGACTACAAAAAGAGCGTGTTAATACAAACGTGAAGGCTACCATGACTACAGGAAGAGCGTGTTAATACTAACGTGAAGGCTGCCATGACTACAAGAAGAGCGTGTTAATACAAACGTGAAGGCTACCATGACTACAGGAAGAGCGTGTTAATACTAACGTGAAGGCTGCCATGACCACAAGAAGACTATAATAACATATTGATATAGATCCTTACTTTAGATATGATAAAAAAAGACCACCATTCTCCTCTGATGACACGCAGGTGACATCTACACTATTAATGATTGTGTCTACGTTAACTCACACAACAAAGCTCCATTCTGACCCTAATACCTGCCTTCAGCGAATCAGTGTTCAAATAACACAATGTATCCCCACTGGCAGTGTAAACAGCAGGTAAGCTTTAACTCACTCTCTTTGCAGGACTCCCAATGATGTTTACTCGGAAGAATGACAAATGGAGGTGCACATCAACACCAAAAATAACCCGAGGTCATGGCCAGCTGGACGCTCCTACATGACAAGGACGTGATTAAAAATATTGTCGATGTTGTCAGCATGTGAGACGCCCGCCAATAGCCTTCACGGGGCGGGTCGCTTAACATAAACAATGGGAAAGGTAACATAGAATCAAAATAATTTAGTATGATGATGGTGATGAAAATGAAGATAATATAATATTTTGGCCAATTTAATGTCTAATCTGCATTTAAGTTTATTCTGGGTATTTAAAAGAAGGGAGGCAGGTAACAGTGGGATATGTAAGGGTGAGATACCGGACTTTAGGGGCGAGAGAGAGGGAGATAGAGGGAGAGAGAGAGACTTCTCCTTGAAGGCTGGAGAACAATGGGGAACCCCTCGGCTATGAAATGTGAAAATGAACTCTGAGCTATGAATGAGCTAAGGGAGAGAGAAAAAAAGAAACCACAGTCTATTCAAATATCGTTTGTAAAGTTGAGGGAAACAGAAACTCTGGAGGAATGTATCAGTTATAGAAGGAAACTACCACAGATAAAGGGACGGGAGGCAGAGGTGTCCAGGACGTGGGTGTATTGTTTGAGGTGAAAAATTTCTTGAGAAAAATATCCCCTGCTGTTTAATACCACAACAGAGGGAAGGTGAGGGTCAGACATCTAGGAGACAGACGGCCTTAAGACTGAGAACCTCGAAAAGAGATAAGAATAATTTCGCATAGAATGAAGTGTCACAACCTACAGACAAAACTAAGCATTCACCTGAAAAATATATTCACAGATGTAGCTACCCAAAAGATACCCAAAGTATAATTGCTAAGAAAATAAATAAATATACCACAAGATATAGAAGTTTTTGCGGTAGGATCTAGTTTTAACTTCTATTGGTCCATGACTGAATGATAAAGATAATTAATTGAACACGAAATCCGAGAGGAAAAAGCGCAGAAACTCACACCTGGAACCTCTTTAAAGCACTGTATGTTTCCCAATTACTAGAGGGAACACAATGAAAGATGAAATAACGATGCAGACAAGTGTATAAGTCGTGTCTGATGAGACAAGACTAGCCGCCTACTGTGCAAAGGAGACACGTTGGTCAAGGATCGTTTGTGTCCATAAAGGGGAAAATATACAGTTATATATTCACGCCGAGAAAGGATTGTGGCGTGATTATAACAGAAAGGATTATGGAGTGGTTATAGCAGAAAGGATTATGGCGTGGTTGTAACAGTAAAGATTATGGCGTGGTTGTAACAGAAAGGATTATGCCATGGTTGTAGCATTGAGGATTATGGCGTGGTTGTAACAGTAAAGATTATGGCGTGGTTGTAACAGAAAGGATTATGGCGTGGTTGTAGCAGAAGGATTATGCCATGGTTGTAGCATTGAGGATTATGGCGTGGTTGTAACAGAAAGGATTATGGCGTGGTTGTAACAGAAAAGATTATGGCGTGGTTGTAGCGAAAGGATTATGGCGTGGTTGTAACAGAAAGGATTATGGCGTGGTTGTAACAGAAAAGATTAGAACGAGGGAATTATTTGATGAGTCTTTGTTCACCAATTGTCAATACCCATATGTTATTTTATATTATATAATGAACCTTCAAAAACCCATTAGACTGAGAGTATCAATATGTCATATCTGAGAGAGTGAATCAGTGAAGGCCAGGGTGATGCCAGGGTGACACAACAGACTGTGTAGTTTGGCCTTCCTTGTCACGCCGTACTGGACACCCATGCCATGATTTCCCATGGGTCAAGAGGCTTCCTCTACTGCCTGAACAGTACTGTGTTTGCCTGTCTCTTTGTTTGAATGCCTCTGTTTATCTTTATTGCTGCATGTCTCTCTGTTTGTTCTTATTATTCTCTTTTTTTTGTCTCTGTTTTTCTTTTATTTTCTTCCCTTACTCATCCTCTCCTCACTACACACTACCCGTTTTTCTCATTTTCTTCTATCACTTCCTCTTCTTCTCCTTGTATATATCTATTTTTCTCTCTCTCTATCATTCTCCTCTCCCTGTGTCTCTCCCTAGGCTTGGTCCTTGTTAGAGTGAGAGGCTCAGATGCTAAGTAATCCTCTCTCTATCCCCCCGCCACACACTTAAACCCTAAGGAGTCTTGCATTACCCCCTGCTACTTCTCTCTCACTCCTCACTAGAAATGTGTTTCAGATAGATATATATATAGAAAGATAGATAGATAGATAGATAGATAGATAGATAGATAGATGGAAAAAATAGCAGATTATCGATTATAAGTTAATAAGTAATGTAACATCCGTTTAAGTTATTAACAAGTGTAAGAAAAATGAATTCAGCTGCCTTTTAAATCTGTGTTCTCAATAATCCCTTGATAAGCGATCATCATCGGTGCCTGAGAGACCACTGAGTAAAGCTAACTCTCTCTCTCTCTCTCTCGTCAAAAATCAGAAAATCGGTACCTGTCCGGAATTTGACAATGATGTCACCTTTGCAAAAATGTAATTTTTCCACAAGAATGAGTTCAGAATAGAAAAAAATCTATATTGTATGACCAAATATCTTTAATATCTAGATGCGAAAGACAACAAATATATTGGTATACTAGAGAGAAAGTTTACATTAATTCAGAATTATATTGTTGACTTTAACACCCTAGCTAGCAGGACCTCCCCTAATGGCCGCTCTCGGTCCTGGAGTTATGCTAATGAGGTTTTTCGTTTTGATCTTCATATATATTTTATTATTATTTCACCATAAGCAAGTTATCTATTTTATGTTACGTTTCCTGTGTTTCTGGCGGACTTAAGCACGAATAACGCCATCAGTTGTTTTTCTGTTGGTATTATTAAATACGTTCATTTTTTTTTCTAACTCTGAGGAAATCCAGGACAACGTAACATTTATTTTCTTTGTTGATTATTTTTTAAACACAGACACAAAATGATGAATGTTATTCTTAATCTTTATTCAGGTAGACAAAGATTTTTTCCGGTCCTTTACAGTGCACAAACACAATACACACAGCTACACTACATTACTCTTATCTAATATTCTTTTTTATTTTTGTCCTTGCAGTTTTTTCTCATCACCATTACTGAGATTATGATGCAGTTTTCCTTTTTATTTTCCGGTGCAGAGACAAAAGTATTCATCAATATGTTATCGTCATTCTTCAGTTTGTGTCAGCTTATATTTGTTTGTCTCTGCATAGTTACAATTATTATTTTAACCATTATTCATTTCCTGCTAAAATTTTCTTCCTGTCCCTAGCAAGGATCACAGTGCACAAACAGGAGCAACACTGAACAAGCTGGGGCCGCCGGCACTGGCAACACAGAGTGTAAGTTAAGCTTCCTTTGTTTTGTGAATACACAGAGGTAGTTTAGCCAGGAGGACGACACGTGGGTGTGGTCAATATCCGCACCAAAATACCTCCAGGTCTTAGCCAGCCGGATTCCCTACTCATGTTGAATATATATATATATATATATATATATATATATATATATATATATATATAACAAAAATAATAATAACAGTAACATTAATAAATAGTGAGGCTGCCGAATTTAGGAGTATATAAGTATGCTGGTTCTCTGGTGCTCACGTAAACTAACTCAGGTAATTGAGTTGCTGTTGCGTTTATATTCAAAGCGAATATTTTTATACTCTTTCTCTCTCTCTGTCTTTCTTTCTCTTTCTCTCTTTCTATCTAATTCTGGGAGGAGATGGTGTGGGTAGGAAATGGAAGTGTAAGTGAAAGGTTGAGATGTAGGTGGTTAATGAAGGTGTAGGTAGAAAACATATGATGATGATGATGATGATGATGATGATGATGATGATGATGATGATGATGGTTATGATGATGATGATGATGGTTATGATGGTTATGATGATGATGATGATGGATGATGATGATGATGATGATGATGATGATGATGATGATGATGATGATGATGGATGATGATGATGATGGATGATGACGATGATGATTGATTATGATGATGATGATGATGATGGTGATGATGATAATGATGATGATGATGATGATGAATGATGATTGATGATGATGGTTATGATGGTTATGTTGATGATGATGGATAATTGATGATGATGATGATGATGATGGAAGAAGAAATGTCGATAAAGGAAATTTCAGAGTACATCGACAAGTAAAATAAAGACAAATAATCTGAATTATAAACAACGTCTGAGACACATACAGGGTACAGGAGAAGGTTGAAGCGGGTCTGTGTGATGAACGGTAACGTCATACTGATGCTCAATTTAATGTATATTTTATAAACGCCTTCTCTTCACACACACACACACACACGTATATTGGCAAGACTAAACAATGAGACGCATTTATTGATTATATACGACCGAGAAATTATAGATAATGTGCAGATTTGGCGCCCCAGCTTATTGGCGCCCCAGCTTATTGGCGCCCCAGCTTATTTCAACTGATGATTAAACACCGTAACGTAACGTAATCTAACCTAACCTAACCTAACCTAACCCATATAGCATTAGGGTTTTTATTCATCAGATGATTTAAGCTGGGGTGCTTAATCTTCATGCGATTCCATTAGAAAATATGTTTAGATGAATAAATAAACTATCTGGTGAAACAATTGAAGCATAGAATGAGAACAAAAATAGTAGAATTATATCGGAAAAATAAAAAATGTATTGATAAAATTTATAAATACAATAGGTATAAGATACTTCAACGAACAATCATGAAATTAATTGGCAGTAGAATAATTTAGTATTAGTTTACTAAAAAAAACTTTGCTGCAATGACTAAATGAATTTGAAATAGTCTGTATGAGTGACGTTCCTAAAAAAAAAATTGCGGGAAGTATTATTTGCAACAGAAGTATATTTCTCTAAAGAAATTATAATATTCCTGTCGATAGAAAAATATCCCTAATAAGAGTATAATATTCGTAAAGACAGAAAAAATATACCTAATAAAGGAGTATCATCTCCCTGAAAAATATTAAAAGTGGCCTTAAAGGAAGTATATTATCTCTTGAGGTAAGTGTGTCACCACTGAGTAAGGCCGTCGTCTCTCTGGTTCACATCTAATGGAGATGTACAGTACAGTACATCAGACAAGATCTTTGTTTGAGTCTTAGTTTGCAAATGTGGGAGAGGAAGAGAGTGCTGAAGGTATGAGTTTTCACGCTGGCAATAAAGGAGGTAAGATTCAGGTTATCCTGTTGGTATATATATATATATATATATATATATATATATATATATATATATATATATATATATATATATATATATATATATATATATATATATATATTGTTACGAGTTGGGGATTTAGAATATAGTTAAAAGTCTACCCAGATCCCAACAGGCAACAACAATAAAAAAACTTAAACAAACAAAGACAATCGGACTATAAAAGGGTAGACAAAGGATGCAAGTTTTTGTTGTGTATAATAAAGTGCAATAAATTCCTTAACAAAATATCCAGCTTCCTATAAATTACCCTTAACCATACTTAACATAAACATACGCAACATTGGCTTAACAGTATATACATATTTATACAACATACAACAATCGGAAGCAAGTGGAGGTGGGAGGCAATATAGGATTACAAATACTCAAGTGCGATGCTGAGGTGTCTGACGAGTAAGGCTGAGTATTGAAGAAGATAGTAGGTAGTCACTGTGCCGTAGGTTTCCAGGATAGGTGATCCTAGTGTGGTCACTTCCCAGAGTGAACTGAACTCTCCTCGATCCGGAGCTGATGGGGAAGAGTTGGAGGAGGTGACGCAACAACCAGGATATGGAGAAGGGAAACCCTGAGTGGTGACTAAGACTAGTCATACTCGGGTCGCGTCCCTAGATGGCGTTGCTCGTGGTGCTGGGTAGGTAGATCATGACACAATAGATGGCGTGGTTCGTAACAATATATATATACAGTATATATATATATATATATATATATATATATATATATATATATATATATATATATATATATATATATATATATATATATATATATATATATATATATATATTGATGAATTTGACGCAAGCAGACAAGTGTAAACAGGCACTAGTCAATCCATTGATTACCATGAAGAGATGTATCAAGTGAAACATGTATATGGAACAAGTAACAAGATCGCTAGATTACAAGATGTTGTAACCGCTAGAGTCTAGCGGTTACCCTAACCTTAGTCTAGCGGCTAGACTAAGGTTAGGGTATAAGTACCTCTGGCAGTATATCCCTCAAGCAGATGTAAACAAGATTAAATGTAAAGTGTGTGGCCTGACATATGGCCACAAACTCGAACACTATGTCCTCGACTATGTGAAGTTAGACCCTTTGAGGGACAGGTTCAACCACACTGTGTGTGAAATGGCACAACACTTCATCTCTAATGGCAAGATAGCCGACATATTAAGAATGTATCCACTTTTTTGCACTTAGTAGCTATATCACTTTCCATGTATAGAACCAAACACACGTGTGCTTGAATACCTCTCACGCAAATGTGAGTAACAAAGTGTGCGGCCAGACACACTGCCTCACACTCCTGTACTCACGCAGTTGCGAATAAGTTACCCTCTTTGTACATAACTAAAAAGAATATTTATTTGAAATACTTTGTAACATTCAGTGCCATAATATCCTGACCATGGGGGTTAGTTATACTGACCCTTTGTGAACTCTACTCTGCAATCCTTTTGCTCTACCGCTCACAGGATGAATATGGGGTGCCGCTGTAATTGGCAAAATAAAAAAAAATAAAATACAATAACAGAAGATGAATGTACGTGAAATATCTGTCTCGACAAAAAACAAGTGACATTGAAAACAGACACTCAACTCGGGTTATCGTAGCTTAAATGACAAAATTCAGTTACTGTATCATGTGAACGAAGTGGAAGTGCAAAAAAAAATATGAATAAAGACACACCAGTTTTGCAGAGTTTCCGTGCAATCTACCTGAGAGCTTGAGTGCAAAGCAATATGCTAAAAATCGTGATAAATGTAGTGATTGTTGCTCCATTACAAGGGAAGTTGTTCCAGCCATAAAATTAAATCGTTCCCTGATTCATACGAAAAACGTGAGTAAAGATGAAAGTGGATTATATGAAAGTAGAACAAAAAATGACATATGTGTGACGTATTATAGGAAGGAGTAATGCTGGAAGTCACAACTGTTCTCCAGTAATAGTTTTTGAAGATTTTTACCTCGACGTCAAAAGCGAATGAAGCACCTTTTGAAAAGTTGACAATAGCATTTTGAATGGAGGTTCAGGCAGCCTGGCAAAACATAGCAACTGAATAAAAGACAGTATGCGTCAAAGCATATGAGGTCTGATGTTAATAAGAAAACGACAGAGAGAGAGAGAGAGAGAGAGAGAGAGAGAGAGAGAGAGAGAGAGAGGAGAAAAAACTAGAGCATTATACATTTACGTTAACATCTTAAGAACCACAATAGGACGATATAAAAACATATAATAAATCCATTAATGCCGAAAGTTACTCTTCCCCCCAAAATAAAGTCACACGGAACCCTATGTATTTTCTTCCCCGTGTCTCCATTACAACAGCATTCCAGAGTGTTTTGTCAGGCCCCCCGGATACATTCTTTTCTTGGAGTATGAGCTGGGAAGAAAGAGAGTAGTGAAGCTAGCAGGAGTGGACGATTTATCCTGAGTGACACTAGACAAGCGTCGACTAACACCGGGAAGAGAGGGAGTTCCTAGAGTTTATTGACAAATGGCCAAACAAATGCTCGAATTTATAAATGACACCAAAGTAAAAATGAAATAAAAAACATAGATGAAACAACAATATAAACGAAACGAAAATATAAACGAAACAAATAAATAAATTAAATAAAAATGTATATGAAGAAAAATGCAAATGAAACAAAAGTATAAAATAACAAAAACTATAAATGAAATAGAAAATTATTATAAGTGAAACAGAGATGCAATAGACCTGAAACAGCGATGCTAAAACAATAAGATCTTATAGGCTATATTAACCAGTGCGAGAATGCGGTTCATGGAGGCAGAACAGGAATAAAATCGTGAGTAACTCCAAGAAGTCCCGAACCACAAATTAATTGCCCTTAGTTTTATATTACACACGAACAGGTTTTAAGCTACTTCTTGCCTCTTTGTGTAGTAATGAATAATACAACTGGAAGGTGTATGAAATTCAACAAATTCCCTTTTAAGCTTGTAATATTGACAAGAGTTTTACATTTCCACAGAAACTTATCATTCTCTCCCATAAATAACTATAGACTCCAGCATACTCACTTGTGTATAACCATATGCCCCAGTGCTCACAAGATTCCAGCATACTCACTTGTGTATAACCATATGCCCCAGTGCTCACAAGATTCCAGCATGCTCACTTGTGTATAACCCTATGCCCCAGTGCTCACAAGATTCCAGCATATTCACTTGTGTATAACCATATGCCCGAGTGCTCACAAGATTCCAGCATGCTCACTTGTGTATAACCATATGCCCCAGTGCTCACAAGATTCCAGCATGCTCACTTGTGTATAACCATATGCCCCAGTGCTCACAAGATTCCAGCATGCTCACTTGTGTATAACCATATGCCCCAGTGCTCACAAGATTCCAGCATAAAGCCATATGCCCCAGCCATATGCCCCAGTGCTCACAAGATTCCAGCATACTCACTTGTGTATAACCATATGCCCCAGTGCTCACAAGATTCCAGCATACTCACATGTGTATAACCATATGCCCCAGTGCTCACAAGATTCCAGCATACTTAACCATATACTCTTCAAGTCAAATCCTATAGTAACTTTTTTCATCTCCTGATTCTCTATATAGCGTAACAGAAGCTCCTCTTTCGCCTAGTTAAATTGCTTCTTAAAACTACCACTTGGGAGTTTCTCGACTAAACCGTCTTAAACAAACTCCCGAAGATCTTTTTTTTTCTTGTTAAGTCAGCCGCTTCTCTCGGAATTCTGAAACAAAATTCTAATTAAGTTCTGAAGACGAGAAATTATTTGGAGAGAAAATAGTGAATATCAGATGTGGTTGATTGTTAGTGGGGGGAAAAGAGTTCGAGTGACATATAATTTCTGTTGGTATTGAAAAGTGTTCGATTTTTTTAAATGGCTACATGTGTGTTGTAGGAAGGTGTTCGATTGCCTTATATAATGTGTGTTGGTATTAAAAAAGTGTTCGATTTTTTTATATTGCTACATATGTGTTGTAGGAAGGTGTTCGATTGCCTTATATAATGTGTGTTGGTATTGAAAAGGTGTTCATTTTTTTACGTTTTATGTTTTATAAGGTGTTCGATTTGTTTTACTTAATGTTTGTTGGTGTCATAGGCGTAAAGACCCTTCATTTTCTATTGTATATTATAGTAACTTTGGGAAGGTGTTCACTTTACTTTATAGACTTAATGGTGGTTCTTAAAGAGTATTGAATACTTTATGAGGTTGAGAATAGTTACAAGAGAGTATTCAATGTCTTATGTATGAATACTTAATTTATTGAGGATGAACAGGGACAGACAGGCGTACAGCCAATCAGAGACAGAGATGGACACATAGATAGTGTGAGAGTTAGAAAGATCCGGGAAGAAAATTTATATTTTATGAATAGACTACCTTAAATAGCTGGGCCATGCCTCAGTAAACATGTAAGGTCCTTGTTCATACAGAGGTCAGCAGCACGCCCGGCCCATGTTTGACCTCGTTATCTGTATTAATTCAGTATGATGGTATAATATGCATGAGACATTAAAGGATTCATCATGTTAACAACCGATCTTTATATTTTTTCAATAATTCTTATTCAATACGTGTGTATGAATATATCATACATAGGGGAAAATAAAATGTTTATTATACTGTATTTATCCCACACACACACACACACACACACACACGAACTCACGCACGCACACACACCAATTCAATCAGTTAGTTTTACCGATTATGTTAAACAAATAACTAACAAGTCAGTTGGACCAATGGACCATTGATCACAGTTCAGGTTTTCACGAGGTATATCACCAGTGGTGAATTAGGCCACAGTTAGAGGTCGTCCAAAATTCACATAATAATAAAATGGTAACTGTAAATGGTGACTAAATGGTGACTGTAAATGGTAACTGTAAATGGTAACTGTAAATGGTGACTGTAAATGGTGACTGTAAATGGTGACTGTAAATGGTGACTGTAAATGGTGACTGTAAATGGTGACTGTAAATGGTGACTGTAAATGGTAACTGTAAATGGTGACTGTAAATGGTGACTGTAAATGGTAACTGTAAATGGTGACTGTAAATGGTAACTGTAAATGGTGACTGTAAATGGTGACTGTAAATGGTGACTGTAAATGGTGACTGTAAATGGTGACTGTAAATGGTAACTGTAAATGGTGACTGTAAATGGTGACTGTAAATGGTGACTGTAAATGGTGACTGTAAATGGTGACTGTAAATGGTAACTGTAAATGGTGACTGTAAATGGTAACTGTAAATGGTGACTGTAAATGGTGACTGTAAATGGTGACTGTAAATGGTGACTGTAAATGGTAACTGTAAATGGTAACTGTAAATGGTGACTGTAAATGGTAACTGTAAATGGTGACTGTAAATGGTGACTGTAAATGGTGACTGTAAATGGTGACTGTAAAACACAAAAATATTAGAAAACTTTATATGTATAAGATAATTACATACGCGTATATTACCAGATTGTTCTTCACCCCCTTCAATGTAACGATCTGAGTCCTAAGTGTGGCAGTGCAGTATTAGGTAATTCATAGACGCCGTTTACAGCATGATAGACTAGCGTAATTAGCAACCTCGTTATGCGCTTAAGGACCTTAGTTGTTGAAGCGCAGTAAATAACATTCTAACGTCAACGACACTCCTCAAACATAACGGTATGTTATCACCCAGATGTGGGAACTAAATACTACAAGATATCAACTATTTCTTACTTTAATATTTTTACTGAACGATTTATTAATTGTAACTCCTGCGTTCGTTGAAATATTGTCATTATGTCGCGGAGTGGCCACCAAAATTCAATATAATTCTGTGATTAAATTCCAATCTTCACCCCACTTGTTTGTATTAGTTATGTGAGTTTACAAGCTTCAGCCTTCATAGATTATCCTACTGACAGTAATAAGAGATCATGTGGTAGACGTTATACACCCAAATCTATGATATAACCATAAATAATTCTATCATTATTATTATAAAGATGACTTGAGTAATCTAGTTAGTGCCAGGGAATAATATAGAAGTATATTATATAAGTCACTTCCACTTTACCATAAATACTTTTCCAATCAGTGTGAGGATTTCAGGATATTATTGACACCTACTGTAGCTCCTTCATTCTTTTACAGGATTAACTATATTTAGGGATAAGAGGTATCCTTCAGGCGTCCTTCAGGGATCCTGTGTAGTTATATGTTATTTAATAACTTATCAGCTTACTAGTCCTGGTTTACCTAAGGGAAGGATATTATGTAATTGTTGTCACCAGATTAACAGTTTCACTAATCTGAAACCCAACCCCTTAGGGAGAAACGAATCAACCGGGTATTATCCTCAAGCACCAGCAACATCAAAGCCAGTGGCAGGTGGTACTTAGCACGCTGAGGTAAGTGATTCCTTTTTTTCCTAATCTTTCTGAATCAGTTCTGGTGAGCTTGAGTGTTTGAGAACGCGATCCTCCAGCACTAACTTGTGTTATTTAATATAGGACATGACAACTCCTTCGTTATATATAATTGAATCAAAGGCATAATAACACTGAGGACAAAAGAGGTGACGGTCATCCATGCAGACATGTGTTAGTTTGTTTCCCTCCCTCTTGTTCTGAGTAACACTAACAAAAACATTTGTGTCCCCTCTCTCCTGACCCTTCCTCCTACTCTCTACTGTCATTCTTATTCATTTTACTCTTAATAGCCTCGTCTTTTGTTGCATTATGGGTCTAGATAATGAGTGGATTTGGTTAACAGTATAGATGAAATACGCAACACTGTATGCACTATTGGTCGGTAGAGCTGAACCCACAGTCTATGGTAAACCTTGAACAGCCTGTCAATATAAGAGGCACGGATTTTAGCAGTGACAACAGAGCCAGATTGAAGCTGGGGATAAGTCCTGGTTAGTGACTTTACTTTTTCGAGACTTTAGTGAAATTCCCTCCGACTTCGTCCAGTAGAACCAAAAACTGGGAATAGTTCTAAAAATCCCTAAACATCAATAACAATTTTGATTTAGATATTGTTAGTTAATGTTTTGCTCTGTTTATCGTCCCTCCTTTTTATAGTTCAGTGTTATTAGAGACCAAACTTCAAAAACTCTTCTAGTCCATTTTCTCTTAGAACCACACAAACCACATATCCTTTACCTTAAAGGAGTAGAGTATAGTGAACTGAGCCACGCAAGGAGAGATTATCCCAGTCTGGAGAGCGTTGTTTGCTGCATCACAGAGCAAAATTCATGGCACAAGTTGACATACTTTGTAGTGAAGTTTAATTGAAGTTTAATGGAACCAACCTGGAAGCGAGAGTCAGCTGGAGATGTTTTCCAGGAACTGTGGATATCAGAGTAAGATTCTTTATATCCCATGAGAGGAATATTTTAAACGTTTAGGAAAAGGTATACAAAACGTGCAGTAAAGTAAGCAAGACGTGAAAGAAGTTAAAGTTTTTATTCAAGAATGAAATGAATGTCTTAGGTATAATTCAAGGCAAATAATTATTTTCTCAACTTATTGTTCTGACCTCCTAAAGGGCGACTTCAGTACCATACTAACTTTTAAACCTCTTCGAATTTACGATATAACTTTTATATACCTTTGTCTAAATTCCTTTATACGTTAGGTTAGGTTAGGTTAGGTTAGGTTAGGTTAGAAGACACAGCAACACAGATATCAATTATAGGTTCCACAAGACTTCATATCAAAGCCAACACGACCACCTGCAAGCTTCCCCCACCAATAGTGAACTATATCAAGAATAACCAAACATTGATAAACCTGAATGATAATAGATAATAACAAACTACACACGTCGAAGGATACAACCACGAGTAAATAAATTATCCCCAAGTTCTTTAGTCATGATATCTTTGAAGTTATACTCAGGCAGACCGAGTCATTCACGAAACAGTATTAAGTGAGGCATGACGAAGCTGTACTACCAGTGTGGACAGAGAATTGACTTGACAGAATTTGTGAGTCATGAGAGTGAGAGAAGAACCGATGGACAGATAGATTGTTAAACAGATAGACAGTCATAGTAGGAACCTTGAAGCCTCACCTCGGCATCTATCCTTATCTTTATCTTTATATCTATCTTTATCTTTATCTATCTATCTATCTGAGACAAATAAGAGAGTTAAAACTTTATTTGTTTAGAAACTGTTGTCGTACACTGAAAAGAATCAATGAATAGATAGAAAAAAATCAGATAACGGAAAGATCAATGTAGTAAGAGAATAACAGACAGACAGACAGAGAAACAAGAAGAAAGAGAAGAGAAGAGGAATATCCATTTGGCTTTATTTGTGTCAAAGAGGTTTTAGGAGACGTGTATAAACCAACCTGTTCTGAATGCCTAATGGATTCGCCCAGGTAATAGGAGAGTGGAAGATGACCCCCCCCCCCTTGTGTTCAATGTAATAGTCATCTTGAGTGGAGCATCACTGGCCATATATACATTTTGCAAGAGCTAAAGGAATGGATAGTGGAGGAACCCGAGTGCTTAAAAGCCTATGTAAATGAAGGTGAAAGATCCTGTTCCAAGTGACGTGACAAGGTGTAGATGGGGATATTGTTACTATTATTATTATTATTATTATTATTATTATTATTATTATTATTATTATTATTATTATTATTATTATTACATATTAATACAAGAAAATACTCTGACACTCCATCAAATAAAACAAGCTTAACAAAACCCTTAAAAAAAAAAAATCCTAGACAATCTAATTCTGAAAAGTGTAAGAAAAATATACTCAGAGAACTAGACTGCCACTAAACACTGACCCTTGTCTGTCCAGGAGGAAATGATAAAAATTATTGAGGAGAGGTAGGCGGGCGGAACACCTCACAGATGGTCAACATTTCTTGGTGATATTTCTTCAGAATTTTGTGATGAGATTTTTTTTTTTATCTGTAAATTATTTTCCTGTGAGTGTCTATAGTTGTGAATAACACATTTATCCTTTGAGTACTATAACTACCGGTAATCATCTAAGTACATTAAATTAACCCAGTGAGTACGATATCTTAAGAGATTGAGTACGATGTCAGTCCTCTAAATATACGATGAATTAGCCTAATGAGATGTCCCAACCCCTTGAATACAATGACCTAATCGCTTAAGCACAATAGGAATATATAACTGAATACCACATCTTAACCGTTTCAGTACGATGACTTATACGTTTGAATACAATGACAATGTAGTCAGTAGTTTAACTGGTAGGAGAGAGAGAGAGAGAGAGAGAGAGAGAGAGAGAGTTTCACCATGATAATATTGACCTAGTGAGGGAGAGAGAGTGGCCTGGTGGTAGGGGTTCACATTGGGGTAAGATCAAATATCCGGGGCTGATGGTCTGATTCTGCTCTCTCTCTCTCTCTCAAGGACTTTATATCTCCAGCCACACACCTGTCCTCGAGAGAGATAATATACACAACCAGGTAGACATACACTTACGACCTTCTTGCTTTTACCTGTCATAATTCCCGACGCTTAGTTACCTTACCCTTACTCTTCCTTTCCCCACTCACTCTTATTTTCTCACCTACTCTTCCTTCTCTCTTTACTCTCCTTACTTAACCCTGACTCTCCCTCTCGCACCCTTACTCTCTTCCTCACTCTCCTTCCCTCTTCCCGATTTTCCTCATCTTCTTACTGCCACATCAACCTCTCAACTTCACTTCCATCTTCCCCTCCACTCTCTCCTCTCCTCTACTCTCCTCCTCTCAGTCTCACTATCCTCCTTTTATCCTCAGTTCCCTCTTATCCTTACTCTCTTCCTCTCACTCTTACTTTCCCTCCCCCTCTCCACTCTCCCCATCACGATCCAGGATAATGTCTACCTCAGGGCAATTACCTGTAAACCCCCCACAAGGTATGGCATTTATACAGGCTCTCCCTTAGAGTGAAGAGGATTGACAGACAGACACACACTCACACATGTTAACCTCAATGGCCGCGGGTTATACTTTTAGCATCTCTCTCTCTCTCTCTCTCTTCTCTCTGTCACCGTCTCTCTTTCTCCCTTTGTGTAATTTGTGATATTTTCCTTCTGTCTGAAAGGAGGATTCTCATTGTATATATATATATATATATATATATATATATATATATATATATATATATATATATATATATATATATATATAGAGAGAGAGAGAGAGAGAGAGAGAGAGAGAGAGAGAGAGAGAGAGAGAGAGAGAGAGAGAGAGAGAGAGAGAGAGAGAGAGAGAGAGAGAGAGAGAGAGAGAGAGAGAGAGAGAGAGAGGATAACCTGGTCATCTTGTGCTCCTCGATATCTTAATCCTGTTTAAACGTGTATTGATAGTCGATATTGAACGAGTAGTGACCTGGCGACCTGACTTAGTGGAGCTGTTGAACTGAAGTCTGGCGCTGGGAGTGGTGAATGGTGGGTGGTGGTGGTGGTGGTGGTGGTGGTGGTGGCAGGTGGTGGTGGTGGTGGTGGTGGTGGTGGTGGTGGTGGTGGTGGTGGTGGTGGTGGTGGTGGTGGCAATGATGGTGGTGGTGGTAGAAATAGGAATGGTGGTAGTGATTGTGGTAGCAGTGGTGGTGTTAGTGATAGTAAAGAAATGGAAGTGGTGGTAGTTTTGGTAGTGGTGATGGTAGTGATAGGGATGGTGGTGGTAATGGTGGTGGTAGGAATGGGAATGGTGGTAGTAATGGGGTGTTGACGGTGGTGATGGTAGTGGTGGTGATAGTGATAAGTGGTGATAATAGTGGTGGGAATGGTAGAAATGGCAATGGTGGTAGGGATGGTGGTGGTAATGGTGACAGTAGTGGTAATGATAAAAATGGGAATGATTATAGTGATGGTGTCAACGATTGTAATATATATACTGGTGATTTTTACTGATAATGGTGGTAGTGGCGATGGTAGTGTTATTGGTGATGCTGGTGGTGATGGTAGTGATGGTGGCGTCAATAACAGACTCAATATTAATAGTTATAATTGTGGTAGTAGAAGTAGTAGTAGAAGTAGCAGTAGTAGTAGTGGTGGTTGTCGTAGTAGTTTGATAGAGAGTGACCTTATGTAGTACATCAGCAGTCACCAGGGGGAGTACCATTGTGTATCACCAGAGGATTTATATATCATAATCTGTGAAAATTAATGTCATGATCAAACTCTTCCTAAAACCTACTGTGTTGGCTCTTTAATGAACGAAAGTGTTATGTAACCTGTGTATATAAATTGTATATTAAATTCTACATATACAGCCGCCTACTGGGGTGTTACACATCCAGGTGACTCTCTCAGTAATTAACTGTGCACTATTGACCTGAAGGTATGAGTTTACATTATGTGTGTGTGTGTGTGTGTGTGTGTGTGTGTGTGTGTGTGTGTGTGTGTGTGTGTGTGTGTGTGTGTGTGCGTGTGTGTGTGTACAGTATATACAACCTCAATATTTCTTCACCCTAAACTTCTCAACACGGCAATATTTGTGGTGGTTTAGACTCTGATTTACATAAACCTAACTAAAAACTTTTACAACGCTCACCGCCACTCTGAATATTACATGTTTACCCCCCACCACCAGCCCCCCCCTCCCCCTCCCCTCATAAGGTGACGTACTCGGGGCCAAATTTTAATCTTAATAAAATGGGAATTAAAGAGGGAGTGTTAGAGAGAGGTTGAATTAAGTACAAAAAAAAAGATAGACAGACACAGAGAGACAGACACAGACAGACAGATAACAGACAAAACAAGAGAGATGATAATTTAAGTACAAAAACAGGTATATAATTTTCCATAAGGATGCATCATTACACGAGCGTTGTTATCAATTCAGAAGAGAAATGTGGTAAACTTATTCTGAGATGAAAATAGCCAGCTCCAGCATCGTTTCTCACTTAAGTTATGCACAACTTATTTCATCTCATGTGAGGCCAAAGTGCTTGCTACTACACCTTTGTTTACTGATGCTATAAACTCCACAACTTTAGATCCCGGTATAAAAAAAAAAGTCTTTGTAAATTTTCAAGGTCACCACACGAGCGAGTCCATTTCAGTCATGTGTCTCGGTGTGATAATATTTGTATCGTGTCAGTATTGGTTTATCTGTCGGAGTATATTCCAGTGATCATTTTTCTAATAACAATAACGTCATTGTTATTAAGGTTATTGGTATATCTGGTTATGTATTTAAAAACTGGTAAAATACAAAATTTTTTCCTACCAAACACAGCCTTTATACGTAAGCATTTAATTAGTTTTTTGTTTTACTTGAGATTCGATGACGATGAGATATCAGCTTTTCTCTCCTGAAAAACTGCGCCTTCTAGCACTCTGGTACAGATATGATCTACGAGTATTCAGAAATCAAAGAGAGAGAGACACTGATATTGAAACAGTTTATTTAGCCAGAAAAATACTGCGACAAGGGGAACAATAACAACAAATTGATATGGCTGTGCCAAGTGAGACCCTGTGCACACTTAGTGGCACCTGGGAGAGAGAGAGAGAGAGAGAGAGAGAGAGAGAGAGAGAGAGAGAGAGAGAGAGAGAGAGAGAGAGAGAGAGAGAGAGAGAGACAGAGAGAGACAGAGGCTCTTGGGGGAATATACTGTATACGCATGAGGCTCGGTTTATCTCCCAACCTTTTTCTGTATTTATGGTGGATATTGACAGTTGTGGCTTCACAAATCCCAAAGAGCTTTACAAGAAAGTTGACGTAACAAAACAAACATTTATTATACACTGTAAATAGTAATTGTCTGTCGAGAAATCCATATCCGAATATATCATAAACTCTCTCTCTCTCTCATCTTACTCTTACTCTTACTCTTAAACAATAGTGATCAATAAGCTTAACCACCTTCTGAGTTTATCATTTTACTTATGACAGTGAAGCTCCTTTTCATGCTGATAGTTTAACGCCTCAAGAAATCTGACTACTGCATTAATCATGAGTTTACATAATCCCAGAAAAATATGATTTGCCACTAGTTGAAATAAACATTGGAGAGACTTCAAGACACTTACAACTGACTCATTTACAAATCAACTTGTAACCGACACTTACAGGAAGAGTTCCATCCTCCTGACACAATGACTCCTCTCTTGCTTCTCCTCCTCCCTCCAGTTACCGAACACGAGGTAACGACCATCATATAGAACCTGGTGGAGTTCTCCTTCCTCAGTCAAAGAGTGTTACTGTAGGAAGTGAATGTTGTGTTGCCTCATGTATGCCAAAAGCACTAAAAGACATACATTAATAATTATATGTTTAATTTTTTTCTTTTTTTCCCTGTAGAGAAAAGCTAACGAGAAAACACTATGAAGATCACGAACAAATAAAAATTTCAACTGTTACATGAAGACACATACTTATGCTGTAATATACAACTTTATTGATTGCATTTATTGTTTTCCGATGAAAGAAAAAATAGAATAATGTTCTTGTTATTCCTGGATGTCTCAGATCGAATTAATATCACCAATATGTTATTAAAAACAGCGTTGTGTAATTTAATACCCATTTTTTTAGTGTGTGTGTGTGTGTGTGTGTGTGTGTGTGTGTGTGTGTGTGTGTGTGTGTGTGCGTACGTACGTATCTATGTATGTATGTATGTATGTATGTATGTATGTATGTATGTATGTATGTATGTATGTATGTACGTATTTGTGGATGTATGTATAATCGTACATCAACTGAAATCACAGTTTCTTAATATATACACATGACTATTTACCAACATTATTCATTCATACTTTACCTACCTGGCCAGCTCTATCTATCAAAGTTAATGAGGTGACTTAAGTTGGTACACGCTGGGTGATTAATGGACGGATACAAAACATTATATACGCAGATCATAAACATTATCTTAACGGAAGATGAGAAAAATTATTGTTATATTTAGTTTGGGGTAAAATATTTTGTTAGTGATTTATAAATTAGAATTCTTTGTATATACTTAAAATCTATTTGCATTTTGAAAGAGAAGAAGAAGGAGGAGGAGGAGGAGGAGAAGAAGAAGAATGAGAAGGAAGGAGAAGAAGGAGGAGAAGAAGGAGGAGAAGGAAGGAGAAGATGGAGAAGAGGGAGAAGAAGAAGATCGTTTAATTATTAAGGTTTGTCATTGTTTTTATACCTGAATATAATCCATAAAAAAATACTATAGAAAGTCTTTATAAGTAATCATAGTCTGCTAATGACTTTTTTTTAATAATTTTTTTTTTTTGTGATTTATCCTCCTTATCTGTCCCCTGTTAAAATTAAGTCTCACAAGAGGCTTACTGGCTGATGAGCATATTGTAGGTTAGGTTAGGTTAGGTTAGGTTAGGTTAGGTTGGGTTGGGTTGGGTTAGGTTAGGTTAGGTTAGGTTAGTAAACACACCATTCATTAACAACCAGAAGCGAGGAGTTACATCACCCTCCACGGTAAAGTCACTACAGCTCTGGGCGGGACATAATACAGTCTAATAAAGACAAGGTACCGTCATTTCCAGTCCAGATCGAATTAAAACGCATCCAGTCTGAGAATAAATACAAAATACAGAAACTCACAAGCACTTTCTACCATCATGAAAGCTGAAAAATTGGTTCGTGATGGCACAGTACATTTTAGCGATACTCCATCAACAGAGACCCAAGAAGAAATCGCACTAAAGAAGTTTCGTTCATTGACCCAAGGAGGGAGGAATTTGTAGGGAGAAGAGGGAAACAAATAGAGGAAGGATGAGAGGGGAATTTTGAGATAAAGAGTGACAATGACCAAGACGGAGGTATGTAAGTGGTTCTAGTGGGGAATTTTGAAGCTAATATCAACGTTCACGACACGTCGTCATGGTATAAGTAAGTCACAAACAAGAGACAATTCCTTGATAAATTCTAGTAATTATTCACTCGAAATTGAGAAAGTTGAATATAAGAATGACTGTTGGTAGAGAGCAGCTTACTACAGGCGATGGTGTAATTGTACTGTATTGTATTGATCTAGATCACTTTATGCACTTAACTATCTATTGTCAGAGAGAGAGAGAGAGAGAGAGAGAGAGAGAGAGAGAGAGAGAGAGAGAGAGAGAGAGAGAGAGAGAGAGAGAGAGAGAGTAATTGTTACAATCCGTTGAGGAATATATACTGTAAGCAATTCTGTAAACGCCCTTTCATAACATAGGAGTGTAAGTGTGTGTAATCAGTGCTACATTGAATACATTTCACAAATATGTTATTTGAATTTAATTGGCATTGCATGAGTGTGTAATGGGCAGCCCAACATAGAGAATTTCTGTAATGACTCATCGAACAACACATTACAAACAGCAAACTCATAATCTCCTGTAATAATATACTGGAGTTGAGATACTGTATAGTGCCTAGTAGCAGAATAATCAACGTAATGTGGTATAGGACGAGAAGAGAGGAAGGTGATCAAAAGAGCCTCGAATGAGCAGATACAAGGAGGAGATGAAGTGACAGACAGAGTTAAGGTGGTGGAACGTGGTTGGGAAAGGTTCAAGATGGAGGAACGTAGTGGAGACGATTTCGAGAACGTGATTTAAGGAAGGAGTCGAACCAACGCCTTACAAAAAACGTTTCTTGCATTTAGGATAGGAGTTAAGATACAATTCCTCGCTCACGATATCCTTGTGAAGTAATTTACAGCGTCATACTTTCTCGTTATATTATTTTTGGTGCAATTTGTATACTGTCATGGTAGCTAGAGTGCAGGTGTACTCACGACACAAGGGCAGATCACCACCAGTGCATCTCTCATTCCTGAGGTCAATTGTATTGGTGGAGATCCGCTTTTTTTTTCATTATTTCGTTATTATGTGTTACTCTTTATCTGTTATCAGAGTCAGAAAAGATCAATCCATTATCTTATACGTAATTACTTTTATACAACCATATCATCAGCCCTTAGTGTTGGTAAATATTCACTATTTGTGGCTTTCATTTGTTTCCAAAGCCTGTGAGCTATTATTTTTTCACATAACCACGAGTAACACATAAAGCTGTACGATGATAGACGAGGGTGGATGGACGTAAAGAAGAGAGCCATGGATAGAGCGGAGGATGAATGATAATAACAGAGGAGTGGCCGTGAAGGAGGTGAACTGTGGAGCTGACATAGATCAATGTGTGACACAGACCTCTCCTCAGTACAGAAGCAAAATATTATAAAGAAGAGGATATATAAGTATGCTATCTTAAGTATATTTTAGTCGAATATGATATAATGACAAAACCGAGGCAGAAGACGATCACACACACACACACACACACACACACACACACACACACACACACACACACACACACACACACACACACACTCGCATACATTCATCTCCTTTAATTATTAACAGGGTAGAACAAGAGTTATTTTCCCATCTTCTCTCCCATGTGAAAATGTAATAAACGCAACCATCCAATTTTACGGGTTATCAATACTTATTCAACGCTAGCACATTGTGGGTGAATGTCACGAAGCCACTCGGATACTTTTGTTATCACCTAAGCACCTCAGTGGCCCCAGAGTCCGTCAAGATGCCTTTAGTCTTAACTTTCTCTCTGGGGTCAGACAATTTCAACTTAAGATTGATATTTTTTTGGTAATTTCCCATATTTATTTTCATAATCAACTGTTGTTAAATGAAAAAATGTATTTAGTGAATATCCATAGGTGCTTATGAGAGAGAGAGAGAGAGAGAGAGAGAGAGAGAGAGAGAGAGAGAGAGAGAGAGAGAGAGAGAGAGAGAGAGCGAGAGAGAGCTGTCTTTGTTCCATCTAACTAGTTTTTTATTAGTATCTAAAATAATATCATTATCTACTGCAATATTCCGCAGGTATTCTTAGCGAGGTCATTTTACCTGTAGCCCAAAGATTATGACTAACGGTAAATACGAGACTAAATACATGTAAAGGAAACGTAAAAGAATACCATCGGAAACATCTACCTTTTTACTCCAATTTGTATAGCACTTGTAAATCTGTCAATTAATTTTGCCATACATAGAGACACCAGCGACAGCCTTTGAAACATTACCTCTACGAGTGATGCCAAAACTAAGATATTTTTCATATGTTCCCAACACAAGAGACATAAGAAAATAGTAAGACTTCATATTTACGTCGACAGGTGAGGTCGAAGAGCCCAAAAGAGCTTACTCAGTTACCTCTTGCTTTTTTATGTGGTCCTAACGAGATCCTTCTTTTATGATGGCAGGATTTAGGATTTGCGTCAGGATTACCTTTGGCCTGAGGGTCTCAATCTAACAAGAACTCCAGACCAAGAAGTCACCGCCCGTGGTCTCAGAGTTTCCTTCGTTAAAATTTCCTCCTGACTAGCAAAAGAGGTCACAACTTGTTAAAGGTAAAAGGCTAAGTATAGCCAGTACGCCATTTTTGTCGACATCAATTTGTCACACCTTATGTCAACCAGGTAGATATATTCTTTTTTATTTTTCCTTAAGAGAAAAATTTTAACTCATCAACCATTGGGAATCTTTAACTATATTTGTCCAAGAGAAAATCTTGGTGACGTCGACATGATTTTGCACTCTACAGTATATGTTGTACGTACACAGGTAACAATCTGTTTCCAACGGTGTGATCAATGAAGAAACTAACGAGACAAGCGCTCTCTCTCTCTGACAGAAGCAAAATAAAAAATAACATGAACAATTATGTATATCTTAAACAACATATAAAAAATTAACGATAGAATAAATATTTCGTTCTCTATTCTACAAAAAGATTTCGATCAATAAATGAGAATAACTGAATGTACCTTTTTGTAAGGTCAACAAACTTTCTCTTTCTCTGGCTCTCTTTCTTAATGCAGTTATCAGTGGCACTAAACAGAAAAAAAGAGTTCACTATATTTCTTTGTTCACCAAATCATGACATTTTATCTAGGATGACTCAGGGTTGACTCAATGATCCTGGAGGCAGTCGATGTAGCTTATAAATTATCGCACAGACCCTACCAACAGAAGAGACTTGATCTGTAATTATGAGGAAACAGTCACAGTAAATCATGGCATGCAAAATATCCAGAGATGACTTTTGTATTTGACTGGTGTTTACGTTTGTATCAATATCATCTGGTAACAAAAAGGTGGGACAATAAACTAATCTATATATATATATATATATATATATATATATATATATATATATATATATATATATATATATATATATATATATATATATATATATATATATCTGTTGCAATATCTAGTTCACAATACTACAAATGATAATCAATACTGATACATGTTTCACTCGCGGTATCCAAGTCCATTACGGTTGAGCTGAAAATATATATATATATATATATATATATATATATATATATATATATATATATATATATATATATATATATATATATATATATATATA
Source organism: Homarus americanus (assembly GCF_018991925.1). Classification (NCBI taxonomy): domain Eukaryota; kingdom Metazoa; phylum Arthropoda; class Malacostraca; order Decapoda; family Nephropidae; genus Homarus; species Homarus americanus. The sequence continues at coordinate 524,089 of NW_024738941.1, read as the reverse complement.
TATATATATATATATATATTGTAGTTTTATCTACATGGCCACACACACACACACACACACACACACACACACACACACACACACACACACACACACGCATCTGCCTGAGAGGAAGATATCTAACAGTTAATGAAAGAAATAGAAGTCAAAATATTAAGCAACTCACAAATTAAGGACAAAGGGAAACACCCGCAGTTATCCACCTATATGTGTTAACGTTAATTATGTTATATTTTTCATCGCATCGTGTGATATATTGGCGGTATAGTTTAAATCACCATCAACGATACAAACATTGTTATAATTGAACACCAAGGAGTGAAGGTCGGTGTTTCGTTCATATATCTGAATATTGACTTTTTGAATGAAAGTTAAATAAAATAATGAAATATTTACATAAACTACATAAAAAATACACACTGTCATAATATTATTTATTTATTAAGCTGCCACACGAAATTGGTTACCTTTATTAATTTATGTATAAACATATATTTAGGCTTCAAATGTCTCTCTCTGCCTCACACTTCAGAGGTTTTGTAATCTCTTCCCATTGTTTGTAAACCCATTGTGTAAATCCACTTCGAGTTATGACGCACATTGATGGTTGCAACTTGATATTTCACACCACTTCACCTGGTGGTGTTACTTCCCTCCCTGTGTGTTGCTTCCCTCCCTGTGTGTTGCTTACCCCCCTGTGTGTTGCTTCCCTCCCTGTGTGTTGCTTGCCTCCCTGTGTGTTGCTTCCCTCCCTGTGTGTTGCTTGCCTCCCTGTGTGTTGCTTCCCTCCCTGTGTGTTGCTTCCCTCCCTGTGTGTTGCTTGCCTCCCTGTGTGTTGCTTAACCCCCTGTGTGTTGCTTCCCTCCTGTGTGTGTGCTTCCCTGTGCTGCTTACCCCCCCTGTGTGTTGCTTCTCCCCCTGTGTGTTACTTGCCTCCTGAGTGTTGCTTGCCCCCTGTGTTCCTTTCCTCCTTGTGTGTTGCTTCCTCCCCTGTGTATATGTCTCTGTGTGTCCTTCCCCAACTATGTGTTGCTTCTCCCCTGTGTGTTCTTTCCCTCCCTGTGTGTCCTTGCTTCCCTGTGTTGTTGTGTGTTGCTTGCCTCCCCTGTTTTTGCTTCACCTCCCTGTGTGTTGCTTCCCTCCCTGTATGTTGCTTCCTCCCTATGTGTTGCTTCCTCCCTGTGTGTTGCTTTGCCTCCCTGTGTTGCTTTTCCCTGTGTGTTGCTTGCCTCCCTGTGTGTCGCTTGCTTTCCCTGTGTGTTGCTTCCCTCCCTGTGTGTTGCTTGCCTCCTGTGTTTGCCCTCCCTGTGTGCTTCCCTCCCTGTATGTTGCTTCCTCCCTATGTGTTGCTTCCTCCCTGTGTGTTGCTTGCCTCCCTGTGTGTTGCTTGCCTCCCTGTGTGTTGCTTGCCTCCCTGTGTGTTGCTTCCTCCCTGTGTGTTACCCGTGTCCAGCTGGTGGTTCTTGTGGGTGGTTTAGACTGCGCCTCTCCCTCCCCCTCTCCAGCCCTCTTATAACATGTCCTAATGGGTATTTTCTGCCGTGCTTGGCGTTTAGATTCAGTAAATCTTCCAATATTCATTCCTTTATCCCGGGTATGAGAGGAGGGTGATAACGTCTTTTCTTTCACACCATTTATTCCATTTCATTCTTTCCACCGCCTCGGCTTTCACACTCGCCTTAAAGTCCCTCATACATGAGTCTCATAACCCCGGGTTAGTCTCCCTCCTCCGTCTCTCACATTTACCTCCCATTTATTCTTATGTTCGTTTTTCTTATATGCTGCTGCTAATAAGGAGATATTTTCCATTATTTATTTTACTTTTGTGTTACATCGAGTCATTTGGTTTCTTAGTGTTTCTTTAATCCCCTTTTTGTTTTATTCTGCTCCCCGCCCCACTCCGTCTCCAGGTGCCACATGAAGCGCGTGTTCCAATTAACTGACATAAGACTTGTGTCCACTAGTTCACGCATTAGCTATATTTAAAGTGTACTTTCAACCTGTTAACACAATGTGATCTACCAACAAATAGTTCTAGGTGGACTTAACAGATACCAAGTCGAGAATGGTGTATTACTCATAAGAATTCAAGACTCATTATGTTACTTTAAAAAATAAAAAGAAATATTTATGTAAATTTCCAGACAAAAGAAACAATTCCCTTTACAGATTTAATTCATGTTTGTTTGTCAGGGCTATAACAAACGCCATTGGTGAGGATAAACATTAACACGGACGCTGAACAGAATAATCCCCTGACCACCAAGATGACTCTCTCTCCTGGGGCGGTTTATTGTCGGGTAAAGAACCCCAGACACGCGGTAACCTTGAGCCAAGATCATAAGGCAACAGAGGTGAAGGTGAACCAAACGAGTAGCTTTATGGATCATCGACCTCACCTGCTTACTGATGCCATGACAAGTAACTCAATAGTTTGGAGAATAAGAGACAGCATGATTGAAGGTCCCTCTCTTTGTGTTCGCTTGCAAATGGTTAATATCTATTCCATTTTCCGTTCAGGGTTATGTCAAACAGTTTTAGAGAGTTCTTCGGTGTTTGCCAGAAATTCAGTTTAATGTTTGTCATGTAGTGAACTCAGGTCAAAGGCATCGTCAACGCATTTCAACTCGTGAGTCTTTAGTGATAAACATAAGTGTATATTTTCTTTCTGAACTGTGACGATGTATGTGATGTGAAGTCATGCATAAGTTGAATGATCATATAAAGCAAGACAGATGATGTGTATTAGAATTATTTTGAGGAGAAAAGGAAAGGAACAAGTAACAATGCCCAAAAGATGACAGACAACGGGAATACATAAACAAAGGTTGCCATGTGCAGTAAAATTAGCATATGGAGAAAATCAACAAATTCTTCCCTTGGCAAGTAACGCTGGCTGACTTAAGACAAAAATAATATAAGTCTTAAAGTTTTAACAAGCGTGAAATCACACAAACAGAGAATTTAGGAAGAGGTGAAAAATATAAAGTGGCTGAAAAGTTTGAGGGGAAATTTGCCGAAATTATGACTTTGTGTGGTGAGAATACTGCCGGAAGATGGAGGAGGTAGAGCGTTAGAGAAGAAGAAAATGTTTTGACAAAAGGGCAGCGGTAATGAGAGCAATTATACAAGATAAAGCTGCGAAGATTTTGAGATTTAAGTTGCGTGAAAATAATTTATATAAATTTATTCAATGTGAGATAATCTAGGCTGGGGAAAGGTTTTGTATATTACATTTTTATTTCTAACACACACACACGCACACTATGAGCAGTCTGGAGGCAATCGTTAATATAAATCATTACAAGTAGGCCCAGTAATTCAGTTAAAACAACTAAATAAAGAACAAAAAATAATACAAATAATACCTTTACAAAAGCCCACGTAACCTTTACTGACCTGCACTAACCTAAGCTAAACTAAGCTAGTAAAGCTATAAAGTACAGTGAGCTAAACTAAACTATATTAAACTTACCTAAACAAAACTAACACTCACGTAAATATTTTGTAAGGACCTAAACTAACAGTATATGAAGACTTAAATTTTTTTATAACTGTTGGGATTTTTAAACATTATTATTTTGGTGTTGTCATTTTCATTTATCTAGAGGGAAATTTTATAACATCGTGTAAATGGTCTGAATTTTTCCCTGTCCCAGTTACAACACACTATTATTTCCATAAGGTCTTTATTAACAACACGAAATAATTCTACGCGCTTAATGTATAAAATAATAAAAACCAATTAAGTGTTTGTGAAATTTACCAGAGATGAGACCAGGTATTATCCATTTTTTGTTGTTGAGAATAAACGTTATTGTATATGAAATAATAACTTACACTTACTCCAGTGTTTGTGATTTAATGAACTTTCATTGAGAAAAAAATTCAGTTACTGTTAGATCAAAACTATTTTGACACGTGGCAAGGGAAAAAATAAACCTATGGATATCTACAGTATATTATAAAGTGTGTTACAAGCGTGGGAGACACACCACCTTACTGCTCTTCATAAGCACTTTACACAAAATTTACCGATACTGCCGCCTCGCAGAGAGGAAAAAGAAAAAAAATAATATGTTCCAATGGCCAGCACGTTATAATACACTAATGGAGTTCAGAGTCGCCATTTGACTGAGGAGGTCAGGACCATTACAGGTGTCTGCCCCTGTAGTGCCTCACAGTTAGCAGTACAGTCATTAAACTGTACATTAAAAATCTAAGTAAAATATCTGATGACCTCACAGGAAAAGAAGAAGAGGTAATAGAGAGGAGATGAGGGTACTGACACATGGTGGCACTAACAGGCACACTTAAGGGATAATAAATAGGTCAGTTTAAAGGTCATCTCCAAGACACACTGAATTAAAACTGACCTCTAACACAGCCCACTGTTACCCTCCCTGTCGTTATTCTCTCCTACTTCTTTTATGTTCTCTCTCCTTTTCTCTCTTGCTGAAGTTTTATTGTCACATTCAGACCACAACCAGAAGCTCCCTCACAGGCCGACTGGTCATCAGGACTGAGCCAAAAAGAGGTAAAGAACTTTTTCTCTTTGCTTAAAACACACAGTTAAAATACTGACTGTTGGTACAGCTGTAGAGGAATTAATTGTAGAGACACAGGAGTTGACAAGCTGTACTTTGAACTGATGTTTTTTTTTTCAATTCTGTCTCTCTCTCTCTCTCTCTCTCTCTCTCTCTCTCTCTCTCTCTCTCTCTCTCTCTCTCTCTCTCTCTCTCTCTCTCTCTCTCTGACAATCTTTCCCAAATTTCTCTCTCTCATAAACACTATATCTCTCCAACACAGTTTCCCATGTTCAGCAGGATGTCCAACTCTTAACTCTCCTACAGGTGTTTCAATGCTTATCTAGGTAAAACCACTCCTCCCTGATGACTCTTCCCTCTCCCACATACTCCTGCACCTCACCATTCTAATTTATCGCTGGGTAGGAAATCACATGCTATAAATTTTGTCTTTTTTATTAACCTGACTTTCCCCTTCCCCCCACCTCTCTACCAACTAGCATTTCTTTATAACATAGACTACTACCGACTACTTACTTCATCCTCACTCACTCTTCCTTTACCCGTTCCATTATTATGCCTCCATAATCCTGTCTCTCACTGCCAACACCACGCCGTGAAACTCATATTTAAGTTCCCTGCGCCAACTAACACAACTCAGCTTTAAAAGTGTTATCCTGCTGGGTCTGTGTTGGTGCAGCGCCGTGTTGGAGGTGCGAGAGGAAACTCATTATCTGATGGCAAAATGATCTGAAAATCTTGCTTATTGTGAGAATCGAACGTGCAGGATACATCTGTAAGCCACCACTGTCTGGCTCACATATTTTTTTTTTTGCAAAGTATCATATTAAGATTAAACACCTTAGTTTATTTAACATTAAATTTAATCACCATAACCCTTACCTAATCAAACTTAAACTAGCCTAATTTATCCAAAGTTAGCCTAACCTAACACAACTAACCTAATCCAAATTGTTTCACCTTAAAGATAACAACCATAGCGCGAACGTTAGCTATCCTAACCTAACCTAACCTAACCTAACCTAACTAGCTCTAACTTAACGCAACCCAGCTTAATTCACCTTAAATTTAACCTAACAACGTAAATCTAACATAATCTAACATACTTTAACATCAGGTAAAATACAGATAAACTAAGGTTCCTAATCTTCACGTGATCCAAAACAACGCGTGGTCCATGTCTGACATTCTGTGGTATATAGCAACCTGTTATACCAGCATCCTTATCGCAATAATTTACGTGCTGACCATGTAACCATTGTAAACACTTAAGTTTCTCAGGGATACTGTACACTGACTCCACGACGGCTGATTCCTTCCATACCAATGACTACGAGGATTACATTATCTTTTAAGAGGTTTCTGGTGTTGAGAAGAGGATCCGATTCTCTCCAAAACGATTTCTGTTATAACCTCTGTGGAATAAAAATATACGTTGTCTGTTTGTAAAGATGAATGTAGTATACCTATAGATATCTCCTCCTCCACCGCCACTATCACCGCCACCGCCATTTACCACTACTACCACCATCAACAATAACACCACTTCCACCACCACTACCATCACTATTGCCGCCACCACAATCACTACCACCATCACGACCACCATCACGAACACCATCAACACCGCCGCCTCCGCTCCTGCCGCCGCCGCCGTCACCGCCGCCGCCAAAGCCACCACTATCTTAACTACCACCATCACAACCACCATTATCATTACCACTACCACCACCACAACCACCACCACCACCATTCACCACTCCCAGCGCCAGACTTCAGTTCAACAGCTCCACTAAGTCAGGTCGCCAGGTCCTGCTCGTTCAATATCGACTATCAATACACGTATTAAACAGGATTAAGATATCGAGGAGCACAAGATGACCAGGTTATCCTCTCTCTCTCTCTCTCTCTCTCTCTCTCTCTCTCTCCATTTATTATCTATCTGTCTTTCTGTCCTTTGTGTCTCTCTCCCTGCTACAATCCTTTCCCATATCCGTCTTATCAGCTATTTATCCGGTCATTCTCCATTTATCTTTGATTCTCCCTCATATTATTACTCAGCCTTTTCTTCTGACTGTCTTCCTATCTATTCAGTTATTTATGTTTGTCCATATCTCTCCCTGTCTACCTCTCTCTTTCTCTCCTGTCTCCTCCTGTCTACCTCTCTCTTTCTCTCCCTGTCTACCTCTCTCTTTCTCTCTCTCTATATATACACACACAAGGTCTCTCACTTGTATCATATAATTATCAAGGACGTTGTCTCCTAAGTTTATAAGCACAACTGATTATGATTAGATCCGGGAACAAAGTTGCTCCGGATAAGTTAACAAGTTAAATTATCCGGAAAATGGCAATATAAATGCTAATGTCAGTCACAGCTTGAATCATCGGGTATTTATTGATTTTCAAAAGTATAAAAAAAAATGGAAATTAAAGGAAATTAGAATATACGATAAATCTAAATATCAGATTGACGGCTTGTAATTTTCTCTTAATAAATTGTGAAAATGTGGAAGAACGAGGCTCATATCCTCATATCTCGTAAATTCCAATCAACATTAAGGCACACACACACACACACACACACACACACGGACGATGGTGGTATAATCTGCGACCATTGGTGTTAACACTATGGAGGTGTGTGTTGTTGTATTAGTGCGTGTGGTGATCATCCAGATATGCACCAAGCCCGAGGAGGTTGAGGAAGCCCCCATAAACCAGACACACATCAGGGTAGATATGTAGGAGGAGGGATGTGAAGGCGAGGGTACTGTAGATGAGCACGAATAGGCAGGAGATACGGTGCTGTTATATTATCCATTCAGTATAATGTTATCAGTAGCACACTCTGTTTCACAAGGCTTCTGTAAATTACGTTGGGAATATTCTAAACAATGTTGTATTTATTCTAGAGGTTACTGAGAGGTAAATAAATTATACAATCAGAATCTCTAACCGAATATTTGAGAAAAACAACTAATGCATTTGAGAAATAAGGTCACTGGATGGAAATATTCAAGTGCCAATCATCAGGGAAATGGTCAAGTCACAACGCAACTCTCTGGCAACGAAACCTGACAGCCAACACACACCTGAACATAGACATAAATATAAGAATTGTTGTTGATTATTAAAACGGGGGAAACTATTTTATGCGCATTTTGTTTCGTGTAAATTTATGAATTTTTTAAAGCTGGTATTGGTGTCTTTTTGCTGGCCATGTAAGGAACATAAAACTGGATATATTACACACACACACACACACACACACACACACACACACGGATAACGAAGAGGTACACAGACATACATACATACATACATACATAAATACATACATACATACATACATACATACATACATACATACATACATTGTAGTTCCTCTTCAGTACTCATCACATCCATCCATCAACTCTGAGTTCCTTCATCCTGCATTCCCTTCAGCTGCACTCCTTCACCCTCTATTTCATTCAGCTGCACTCCTTCACCCTCCATTCCCTTCAGCTGCACTCCTTCACCCTTCATTCCTTTCAGCTGCACTCCTTCACCCTTCATTCCTTTCAGCTGCATTCCTTCAGCCTTCATTCCCTTCAGCTGCACTCCTTCACCCTTCATTCCATCCAGCTGCATTCCTCCATCTTTCATTCCCTTCAGCTGCACTCCTTCACCCTTCATTCCATCCAGCTGCCCTCCTTCATTCTCTTCAGCTGTCTCTTTCATCCATCACATCAATAACATTCCATTAGTAAACTGACTGACAGTACTTCAAACAAACATTAATAGAACATGTAGATTCGTAGAGGCTTACTCCCTACCTTGATCTGATGTTTACTGAACCCTACGTGAATGACGACCCGCGAGAGAGAGTTCACTTACAATGAATGACTCCCTTGACGGTCTTGTTTAGCTCACCCGTCAGTCTCTCTTTAGTGGTGGTTCTATTACAGTGTGCGTGCTATTTCATTGTTAACTACCTTGCCTATGCGTGTGTTATTGAGGTAATCCTGTAGTTCTTTGTAGGTTAGGTTAGGTTATAAATTTAAGTTAAGCAGGTTATTCACTTGTTTAAGTATAGATGGAGAAATAATTGATAGTGTCTTGAATTCTCACTGAACTTCAGGTAATGCGTCAGGTCTATAGCAAGAAGCAGTTATCCCGAAGTCTTCCATCAAGTGCCGACTCATTATCATAACTATCTTCAAAACACATCAATAACAAGTATAATAATTCCTACAATACAGCTTCAGTATAAATATGTAGCGCTAGTGTATTATTTATTATTGTCTTCTCCTCCGATGTTGATGTTTTGAGGCAGTAAATCATTTCAAGGTGATAAGGTAGAGGAAGGTTGGCTGATTATAACGTTCTCGCTGCATTAATCATCCCCGGGAATATAAAGGCAGACGGAGGGAAGTGTCAGGGAGGAGTCTGTGATTTGTCGTCTGGGGATAAATTTTTTCTCGTATAGTTTTATCCCATTTTATCAATTTTGTATTATTTTGGTTACTCTGTTACAGTTGTTCTTACGTGTAGGGTTCACGTGCTTAGACTCTTTTAGCCACACGGTTCCTCTTTGTGAAGGATTTGAGTCATATGTTCCAGTGAAGGTACTGAAGAAACTCATGCAATATAAATTTGTTCCGGGTTTGTATCAAGACTGATTCTTAAATTCTCGAGCGATGCAAATTTTCAACAATGTGTACGACCGACACTTGTGATCGAGGTGATGTCATGAGAGCCAATTGTAGCCACAGGGAAGAAAAACTTTCCGACAGGTGTTTGAGAATCCAGGTCATGAGTTGTACAAAACCAGATCAATTAATCTCACGATTCACGAAATTCTGTCATTTACTTGACCGGCCGCCAGAAATCAGATTACAGTACATGAGGTACACACGACAAGTAATCCTCGGCCTCGGGTTCATATGGAGACCGGTATATTATTTTCAACCTTGTTTTCATTGTGGATCTACATGAAGCTACATGAAAAAATAAATAAATAATATATATATATATATATATATATATATATATATATATATATATATATATATATATATATATATATATATATAAATATATATATATATATATATATATATATATATATATACATAAATATAAATATATATATATATATATATATATATATATATATATATATATATATATATATATATATATATATATATATATATATATTCACAATGAAAACGTGGCTAAAAGATAAATCTTGATAAAATCACACGGAAAATGCGATAACGGAGCACGCTTAACTATCTTGTTAAGTTTTCATTGTGGATTTGACGTAATATATATATATATATATATATATATATATATATATATATATATATATATATATATATATATATATATATATATATATATAACTTTGTGGGTCAGCGAGGTTTACCACCAGATGTTAGGAATTAATCAAGACCAACTTGCTAACAGCAACAGTACTAATGAAATGTTTTGATAAGATTTGAATCCCTTTCGGGTACTTATGCTTTCACACAAATGAGAGCCGACGGCTACGTGGGGGATGGATATGACAACGCGTTGATTCACCGATAATTAATTTACGTACCCGTTTGTCAATCTTTATGATGATATTGGTGCTTGTGATAATATCAATAGTGTAACGTATTTCTGATATACTGTACAGTACGTGGCTGTCTGCAGACCTAAGGTACTGGATGCCGCACATCACGTCTGGCTGCCTCTCCTCCCCCCTACTGTTGACACAATCATGTCAGCCAGGAACAGTGCTTTTGAACTAATCAGTCAATCTTCCCAGAGTTTCTTCTAGTGTGAGGGACATAAATACCCCGAAACAGGAGCGCCGGCTCAACAGAGAGAGTTCTATCTCTCATAATTGTTTAATGTTGTTGGACTGGTGTATTACTAACTTTGTTATGCGCTTAACGACCTTCGTTGCTGAGGCGTAGTAATAACAACAACAACCGGGTCTCAATGTAGTCTGTGATCTCCTCAGGGATTCTTCCCCCACTGACGGCTACTCTCTCTGTAACCTCAGTATCATGTCGTGAGTACTAAGTGTTCGTGAAGTACAATATTGAAGGTGACGTTCACTGTAGTTGTATGAAGCAGAGATAATTCCTGCCACATAACTTACGGCCGAGTTCAGTAGAGTCGTATACAAATTCACTGCTGTGGTCCAGAAAGTTAAAAGTAACTATAGTCATCGAGGAGATTAAGTGAACAGGTATTATTACAGTGAATCTTGAGTTATTATTTATGTTCCTAACTTGTCTAAGAGACGACCATGGTTATAATATAATGTGTTTTAAGTGACTACATACTGTACCTAGATTCATAATTAAGCCTAGTCTTGCTTATTTTATTATAGATCAAATCAAATGTTCAGATAATTTGTCTTATTACTTTAGTATATATAATATTTAAAGGTCTAGTAGAGCTTGTCAATTCTCGTGTCTAATGAAATGTTTGGGTACAGTACACTACCAGTCTAAAGTGAACCCTGTTTTGTTTTTGTCTTGTTTCTTACTCAAGTGACTAATGTTAACTCAGGGTGTCTTAGTTTTCTAATGTTAATAATTCGTTATATAGTCTTATGTTATATACCAGTGTTGCTTCTGTTGATTTTCCTTAAATGTTGCTTTAAAGTTTTGTTATAATTAAATTTTTTTTTCTACATAAGATTTTCTTCTTCCCTGCCGTTAATTGGCGTTTCTTTGAGATCATCAATGTTGGTTTTTACTACTGGCGATATGTGGTAAGACTGTCATCTCACATGTGTATTCCTAGCTCTTCTCTCTCCATTTACTAACTCTGACTAGGGAAAATCCTCTGGACTAACATGCTAAATGAACACTCTGGAAAGGTTAGGAATATGTGAGAATACTAATAGATAAATGATACATGATAGATGATGTTGATGGTGTGAATAAATCTGTTACCCATTAATGGTAGCAACCCTCACCTACTCCCTACACTCACCATCCTCTTCACTTCTGCCGTCTACGTCATCTCCCTCACACTCCTTCAAAGACAACACGAGTATTGTATCCAGTTATATTATACAACCGAATAATTAGACTCTAGGGTTATTAAGTTGACAGAGAGGTGTTGATGTAGCCAGATGTTGTGTCAGCTGGCAACAGTATCTGGGTTTCATCTATAGTACCAAGTCGAGTAAAGATACATCTTTCGTTTGAGCATTTCAAGTTTAGCTGCAAATAAGACGAGTTGAATTGAAATGAAGATATAGTTATTTTGTCTGTTTTTTATTTCCGAATGACTTATTCTTTTGAGAAATGAAAAGAGTTTATAAATACACCCTGGTAGACGGCACTCCTGGGTTATGTAACAGTGGGATGACAACTGACACGGTTGGTCCTGGCTTGACGAAAGAAAAATATAGTTTTTTTTTTCCGCTGGATTCTTTTGTGGTTTTCAAACATTTAAAAATAAATTTAATGCAACAAAAGCTACACTAAAAGAATATAGACGAGCATGTATCCATCCACTTATCTTCGTGTATAAATTGCCTTCGCTTTCCAACACGATGGAATTTTCCAGAATCCACAATAAAAAAAAGTCATCTTAGTGAAAAATGAATGTCATTCCTTTCTTTAGAGTTCGCTTCAGTTCGAACTTTTCAGAATTAATTGACACATAAAATATAAGCCACACAAAATCGATCTCTTTCCTTTTACATTTTCCACGACTTTCAAACATTTTAAATTCCATGAAAGTTAAATCATAACAACATGGCGGTAGACAGAATACCTCTCTCTATACAGCAGCATTTGCATCAGGTAGTGGCATTCCGCAGACTGCTGTAGGAGGAACGAGCGGTACAGAAGGAGTGTTACAGAAGGAGAACTTCGCCCGGATGTATTAGTCATGTTCTCACACCCTGTACAGTATCCTCCTCGACGGCTATCCTCACTGAAGTACTTGGTGATATGTTACACCTGTCGTCTCTATGTCTCATGTTTAACTAGTAGCCTACGTCCTGTCGTCAGAGAGAGTAAGGGTGAAGGAAAGTTGGGTAACCTGAAGGTTTAGGCGACCCAGCTTATTCTACGTGATGATTAAATCCTAACATTACCTGGAAGGGTTGGATTGGGTTAGGTTTGGTTAGGTTAGGTTAGGTTTGGTTATATCATGTTAGATTTGTTTGGTTAGAATATGTTGAGTTGGCTGTGTGGTGTGTAAGTAATCACATGAAATAATAAGCTGGGGACCAAAATTGGTTCACGAGGTGCGTTTTATCATTCAGACGTCATCGTTGTATTTGTAGAAGTCATCACCGTCATTTGGAATTATCGTTGCCATCGACACCGTCACCATAAGCCTACAGTATATTTGTCACAGGTACAGATAATAGTTAGATTTAGATATTGAAAACATAATTGATGATTTTTCTCTATAGGGATAACTTCCTGTTTTATTTGCTTCATAGAAACTAATGTAATTCATATATATATATATATATATATATATATATATATATATATATATATATATATATATATATATATATATATATATATATATATATATATATATATTGATAAAATCACACAGGAAAAGGGAAACATAACCTCTGAAGATGTCTTGAAAAAGACGAAAGCTAAGGTGCTCCATTGTTTCCCTTTTCCTGTGTGCTTTTATCAAGATTTATCTTATCCACGTTTTAATTGTGGATCTACATGATATATATATATATATATATATATATATATATATATATATATATATATATATATATATATATATATATATATATATATATATATATATATATATATATATATATATATATAAGGCTGAATAAAAATGAATATTTAAATATATTGTATATTGGTCTGAGTGTCTCTAGGTGTGCATGCGTACGCACATGTAAAGGTAATCACTTACGTGTCAGTGTACATGCGTGTTAAAAAATGCAATATCAATTTATAGTTTATTACACAAATTAAAAGAAAAAGAAAAAGAAATAGAAAAAAAATTATAATAACCATTGATTTTAGTCACAACAAAAAGGTGGTGATCGGATTACGTTTACCCAGAGGAGACACTATCATGATGAGAGAAGCACTGTGCTTGATTTCATAACACTACCCCGAGCATAATTGCAACGAGTAACATATCTTAAGAGAGAGACTGGTAACATATCTTAAGCCCCGAAAAATTTCAGTTCTGTGTATTAGTATATTGATCACCGATATTAAAGAGAATGATTTTGGTAGCCTGACTTAGGGGAACCTGTTAGAGCTGATGGTCTGGACTGGTCACGATGGTGGTAGTAGTAGGAGTAGCAGAGGTGGTGATGGTAGTAGTTGTGGTGATTCTGTAAAGAATAATATTGGTGATGGTGGTGACGGTGGTTGTGGTGGTATTGGTGGTGGTGGTGGTGGAGGATGTGGTGGTGGTGGTGGAGGATGTGGTGGTAGTGGTGGTAGTAATGGTGGTTTTGGTAGTTGTAGTTGTGGTGATTGAGTTAAGAATAGTAGTGGTGATGGTGGCGATGTGGTGGTAATAGCAGTGGTGGTGATGGTGGCGGTAGGTGTGGCAGTGGTTGTGCTAGAAGTAGTGGTGGTGGTGGTGGTCATTCTGGTATAAAAGTGATAGTAGTAATGGTTCTTTTAGCGGTGTTAGTGGTAGTAGTGGTGTTCTGTCTCTATATATTTCTATAAAAGGTTGTATCTGTAGACTATCTGTATTCTATAACATTGTTTTGTATCTATGGAGCACCTGCATCATAAACCATTATTATGAAGTGTGTAGAATACCTGTATAATATCATATTCTCTGTCTATATGTATTTAAAACACCTGTAATGTAAAACGATGTTCTGAATGTATTGTAGTTCCTGTGTGAGCAAAGTAAGGACTGAACACCGCACAAATTCAGTCAGCTAATAAAAGAAATATCGAAGCAACAATATACAGTATGATAATATATCAACAACTTCAGTCATCTACCCTGAGTTACAACCCTTCATAATCTGAGACTACTCGGAACTACTGAGATTAATTCAGGACACAGTTCACTCTGATGAGATTGGCTAATCAGAATAACCGAGACTTCTGCGATTGGTTACGCATAACTTGCAAAATTAGTCCAGAACGATGGTTACTCCAGAGTGATTGGTTACACAGAACTGATTTTATTATTACTTAAAAAAAGTCAATGTTTATTTACCTTTGAAGTAATTTGTGTGTTGCGTGTGATAAGATATATTGCCACAGTTAAGATAAAAACCTGACTCTTCAGAAGCTGGTCGGTGGTGGAGGGAATATGTCTCAATGTTCAGCCGGTGTAAAACTGATGCTGGGTCTGTATTTTAACTGTTGTCAGCTTTTATAGTGCTAGTTGTCAGCCTGTATAGTGATAGTTGGCAGTTGTCAGCCTGTATAGTATTAGTTATCAACCTATATAGTACTAGTTGAAATCCTGTATAATATTAGTTGTCAGCCTGTATTTCTCTTTTGCTCTCTTTATTTTCCATTCTATTATCCACCCCCCCCCCCTCTCTCTCTCTCTCTCTCTCTCTCTCTCTCTCTCTCTCTCTCTCTCTCTCTCTCTCTCTCTCTCTCTCTCTCTCTCTCTCTCTCATCCAATATACCAACACCATCCATCGTGTATTCCCAATAGTAGCGGCTCGGTCACTCTCTCTCTCCATCATGTACCTGCCTGACAATACACTGTCGGTCCAGGTAACAATAAACAGTAATCATGGCCGGACAGGTGTACAAGCTCCACTATTTGTCCGTCACCTGGGCGGCCCTTGCCTACCTGAAATCTAACTGAGGTGACGAAGTGTTTTTTATTTTGTTGTTTGTTGTTGTAAATATTGTATGCTATTTTCGGTGAGGTTAAAGTTAGTTAAGTGTCTCTCTGTGGTATAGGTTAATTGTAATAGATTTTGGTTCGAGGTAAGTTTGTTGGAGTTTCTTCTGGATTAAGATTATTGAATTTACTGGTAACTTACGTAAATTTTTTGAAGGTTTTTGTCTCGATTTTAGCTTAATTACATATTTCTTGAGCATGTGAATGACAAAGAACCCTAGAATACATTGACAAGTACGTGTGGTGTACATGTGTATATACTTATACATGTGTGTATGTGTATGGTATTGCATGTGTAAGCATGAGGATACCGTAACATCATCATTGCTGCCAAGTCCTCAGGCAACTTCTCATGCAAAATTATGCTAATCTAATTACCACCTCTCACTCAGGCTATATTTCATAACACCTACGTTAATTAACAAGTTAAATCAAGATCAGACATAAGCCGGCAGTGAAGAGTAATTTACGGAGGTGCTCTGTCGTGTGGGATAACATTATATGGTTATTAGTCTCGCTGTTGGGCTCAAATATACCAGACTTAAGATGGGAGAGAGGTGACGGCGTCTATCATGTTCATCCTGTACCTTTCTCTTACTTTGTATTTGTGCTATGTAACATTGTCCAGGTGTGCTAGGCTGGTAACATTGTGCAGGTGTGTTAGGCTGGTAAAATTGTCCAGGTGTGCTAGGCTGGTAACATTGTGCAGGTGTGCTAAGTTGTAACAGTGTGCAGGTGTGCTAGGCTGGTAACATTGTGCAGGTGTGCCAGGCCGGTAAAATTGTTCAGGTGTGATAGGCTGGTAACATTGTCCAGGTGTGCTAGGCTGGTAACATTGTGCAAGTGTGCTAAATTGTAACATTGTGCAGGTGTGCTAGGCTTGTAACATTGTGCAGGTGTGCTAGGTAGGTAATATTGTGCAGGTATGCTAGGCTGGTAACATTGTACAGGTGTACTAGGCTGGTAACATTGTACAGGTGTACTAGGCTGGTAACATTGTGCAGGTGTGCTAGGGTGGTAACATTGTGCAGGTGTGCTAGGGTGGTTACACGTTGCAGGTGTGCTAGGGTGGTAACGTTGTGCAGGTGTGCTAGGGTGGTAACATTGTGCAGGTAAAGTAATATTGTGCAGGTGCTAGGTGTACATTGTGCAGGTGTGTTAGGGTGGTAACATTGTGCAGGTGTGCTAGGCAGGTAACATTGTGCAGGTGTGCTAGGGTGGTAACATTGTGCAGGTGTGCTAGGGTGGTTACTGTGTTGTGCTAGTGGTAACTGTGCAGGTGTGTTGGGTGGTAACATTGTGCAGGTGTGCTAGGGTGGTTATACTTGTGCAGGTGTGCTAGACAGGTAACATTGTGCAGGTGTGCTCAGGGTGGTAACATTGTGCAGGTGTGTTAGGTGGTTACATTGTGCAGGTGTGCTAGGCAGGTAAACATTGTGCAGGTGTGCTAGGGTGGTAACATTGTGCAGGTGTTCTAGGGTGGTTACATTGTGCAGGTGTGCTAGGGTGGTAACATTGTGCAGGTGTGCTAGGGTGGTAACATTGTGCAGGTGTGCTAGGGTGGTAACATTGTGCAGGTGTACTAGGCTGGTAACATTGTGCAGGTGTGCTAGGGTGGTTACATTGTGCAGGTGTGCTAGGGTGGTAACATTGTGCAGGTGTGCTAGGCAGGTAAAACTGTTTCAGTGTGTTGTTGTTGCTATACTGTCATGAACACCGATCATATGTATATTCTAAACTAATTCGTTTATAATCTCTCATAAAATAGATACTGCTATATCCGCTGAGGACCTACCACCTCTTAATTATAAAATGGTACACAACTGTGGTCATGGTATAAATCATTTCATAAATCAAACAAGTTTTTATTTCCGAAACATGACCTCAGAGTTATCATCCTATTTCAGTTTCCGAGAAATTACATCAGGTATATAAGAAACACAACGGGAGGTAACGCGACAGACACAATATAAATCACACTAATTCTCCCTCATGTACTCCTCACCTCCCTCACTGCCGGTTCTCATACACAGATTATCAGGTTTTCACACAATTGTCATAATAAGTATATCAGGTAATGCCCTGCTATCTGCTCCTTCATATTTTCTACGTATGAAATAACACGAATTTGCACCCAGATAATCCTTCGGAGGAGTATTATACATTATATCTTACGCCTGAGACATGCGCGCTTTGGTAATTCTAAGGAAAAAATATCAAATGGTATATCTTGTAATTTGGGTAGATATAATCCTCAGTGATTGTGGTTATATACAACACTGAACCAACGCATCAGATTTTTCGTTTTGCTTACCAGGTAATTTAACGTACAGGTATTGTGGTAAGCTGCTGGAAAATGTTTTACGATATGTGAGGTGCATCTTGTAGGTGGTGAGTCTATTTATGTCTTCAGAAGGCCATCTTTTGTTGAAACTACGAAGCCCAGCATTATTATACACACAAAACTTAGTAAAAAAAAAAAAATAGTCAGACACATCAGCAAACACCAGCAACTAGAGGACAGGATAGAGATGTGGTGAATCAAGGGTGAAGCTACACGAACCGTATGAGAGGGAGCTTTTAGAGACTCATACACTGGGCCCGTGTCTGAGAACCTCTTAGAAAGCAAGCAACTAATATGAGCAAAACCAGATCTCCCCAAACCTACCTTACATGTAGCGTGACAATGTATAATAAAACACTGGATGAAAAAGGCGTCATTGGGGAAATCAGATTTAGGAGGTAAAAAAAAAAAAACGAAAATTAAAACTTAATAAGAACACATTATCCTGAGCACTGTATGAGGGCAGACGAAAATAAAATAAAATAAAGTGGCCTAACAAGTAATGGCAGAACATAAAAGGAAACGAGAATAGACGGGTAGGTCAGATTCTAGGAGCGGGACAATAGAGAGACATACATCATGCATATGGAGGAAGGTTGCAGAGAAACTGGGTAAGAGTAAGACTTGAATGGAAGATTGGTTGGGTAAGGTGAAGGAAGACTTTATGATGGATAAATGAGATGGAGGAGTGAGTGAGAGAGATATATAGGAGATCTTGGAGAGCTTTTGGTGGCTGTTACGAGGTGTTACATGGTCTGAGATGTAGATAGATAGAAAGATAGATAGATAGAGGTAGCAAAAAAAAAAAAAAAAAAAAAATATATATATATATATATATATATATATATATATATATATATATATATATATATATATATATATATATATATATATATATATATATATATATATATATATATATTATCAGTGCCATGCTCTTTCGCATCTTCAAGGAGTAGACAGTACACGTTAAGTGCTATGGACGTTTATGCGCCATATTCGCCATATTTCATTGTGTCTACCTACATAGGTTCTCCTCACCTGCATTTCTTTTCTGCGATTTATTTCCACAGAAAGAAAGAAATATCAGACGATTGAATAAAGAACAAAAGTAAGAACGAAAGAAAGAACAATATAGAGTAAGAAAGAGAGACAGAAACAGACAGAGAGACAGAGAAAGAGAGTTATATTCAATCTTACTTTCTCCTCCTTACCCTGATGAAGCATTTGTCTTCAGCTCGACATCTTTACACAGAACTTTCGTACCAAGAAATTAAACTATTTATAACCAAGAAATACTACATTCCCGAGCGACGGACAGTAAGATCAATTAATAATACTAGTTTACTATTCTGTATCTGACTACACAAATAACTGACTATTCTCTCTCTCAGCTTACAGGTTAGTATAGACGTTCTCAAATCTATAAGGTTATGGGTACTCTGTTTAATTTATAGTTCCTAGCATACTCTCTGCATCACCAGAGCCCAACATACTCTCAGCATCACCAGGGCCCAACACACTCTCAGCACCCCCAGAGCCCAACACACTCTCAGCATACCCCAGAGCCCAACACACTCTCAGCATACCCCAGAGCCCAACACACTCTCAGCATCCCCAGAGCCTAACACACTCTCAGCATCCCCCAGGACCCAAATACATTCTTAGCTCCATCAGGTCCCAACACACTCTCAGCATCTCCCAGAATCCAACACACTCTCAGTAGCCCTCTCAAGACTAGGCGCCTTCTTTACATCCGGGGTATTATTCTCTCAGCTGACAGGTAAGAAGCCAATGCACCTGCCCACCTGCACCGGCTCATAAGTCTGGTGGAACTCTGGAAGAAAAACACCCACACTCCCCCTTTTTTTTTTTAACCTTGAGTCCAGATTCGCAGAAATTCGAACTTTAAGTTTCATTTTGTTTTATTCCTCCTTAATTCTAGAGTTCGAAAGATTCGTAAAGTATGACGAAAAATTGTATTATCAAGTTCGATGCTTTGATATTGAGAGGCTTCATATGTTAAGCTTGTTTTATTTTTCTTACATCATTTCGACCAACTTGGGATTTATTTCCGAGAGGTTCGTAGTGTAAAGTCACTTCTCAGAGGTTCGTAAGTTAGTTTTTTTTTTTCCAACAGGAGCAGTGAGAAACCTAGCTAATGGACCACTTGCTGTACCTTTTCCAGCACATGACTTGAATTTTTGGCTCCGTCTTTTCCAGCATCCGACCTGGAATTTCAAGATGTGCAATTTTACCCCTCAGACTTTAAGATTTGAGATGCATCTAACAGGTTCACCTCACAAACTACCACACAACACTGACGACCAAGATAACGCTGAAATTATATTGAGATTCTACCCTAACTAGATGCTTCCTCTCATTCCTCATTTAAGAAAAAAAAAACGAAAAAAAAACCTACCCTGCTTACTTTTCATTCTCTGGAGACTTGAAGATGTGGACCGCACTAAGTGGTTATTCAGGCAGATATGTACTCGTTGAGCTTGTGAAGTCTCTGGGTTATTGAGGAAGAGACAGGACAGAAAGGAGAGATGGATAAAGGGAGAAAGATGGGAGAAGAAGGAGGGTAAAGATGAATGGTAAGAGATAGGAGAAGGATGGGGGGAAGAATGAACGGGGAGGAAATATGAGATAGAGGAGGAATGGAGGTATGAAGAAATGTGGGAGAAGAAGGAGGGAAGAAGGATCATAGGAAGGATGAGTGTATATTTTGTGGTATAGATGAAGGATAGAGGAAAGGATAAAAGGTGGAAAAGGAGGAAAGGTAAAAGATCGCAGGAAGGATGAGGGAATGGAGGAAGAATGGAATAACAAGAATTAATGAAGTATGGAGGAAGGATGAAGAAAGGAGAAGTAACACTAAACACGGCTTTATCACTCCACTAATGACACTAAACACGGCTTTATCACTCTACTAACGACATAAAACACGGCTTCATCACTCCACTAGCGACACTAAACACGGCTTCATCACCCCACTAACGACACTAAACACGGCTTCATCACCCCACTAACGACACTAAACACGGCTTTATCACTCCACTAACGACACTAAACACGGCTTCATCACACCACTAACGACACTAAACACGGCTTTATCACTCCACTAACGACACTAAACACGGCTTCATAACCCCACTAATGACACTAAACACGGCTTCATCACCCCACTAACGACACTAAACACGGCTTTATCACTCCACTAACGACACTAAACACGGCTTCATCACACCACTAACGACACTAAACACGGCTTTATCACTAACGGCACACTAAACACGGCTTCATCACCACCAACGACACTAAACACGGCTTCATCACCCCACTAACGACACTAAACACGGCTTTATCACCCCCACTAACGACACTAAACACGGCTTCATCACTCCACCAACGACACTAAACACGGCTTCATCACCCCACTAACGACACCTAAACACGGCTTCATCACTAACCACAAACACGGCTTCAACCCACTAACGACACTAAACACGGCTTTATCACCCCACTAATGACACTAAACACGGCTTTATCACTCAAACTAATGACACTAAACACGGCTTTATCACTCAAACTAATGACACTAAACACGGCTTTATCACCCCACTAACGACACTAAACACGGCTTCATCCCCACTAACGACACTAAACACGGCTTCATCACTCCACTAATGACACTAAACACGGCTTCATCACTCAAACTAATGACACTAAACACGGCTTTATCACTCAAACTAATGACACTAAACACGGTTTTATCACCCCACTAACGACACTAAACACGGCTTCATCACTCCACTAACGACACTAAACACGGCTTCATCACTCCACTAACGACACTAAACACGGCTTCATCACTCTTTTAACGACACTAAACACGGCTTCATCACTCTTTTAACGACACTAAACACGGCTTCATCACCCCACTAACGACACTAAACACGGCTTCATGACCCCACTAATGACACTAAACACGGCTTTATCACTCCACCAATGACACTTAACACGGCTTTATCACTCTACTAACGACACTAAACACGGCTTCATCACTCCACTAATGACACTAAACACGGCTTCATCACCCCACTAACGACGCTGAACACGGCTTCTGTAATCACTTTCTTATACACTCGACCTTGTTCCCAGACGGCAGGATATTTGTTGTCTTGCCTCAGCACACCTGGATGTTGACCTATTAACAACCTTCAGAGGAAAAATTGAATTATGTTGAAGGAGAACAGTTTAGCCTTCACTGTGCCCGGGTATGTTAAGTTATTTCACTGAGGGGCACTGAGATTGAATTGCTTTCTGGTTGCATATGTAATGAGATTATTTCGTCTGCTGAGATTTTCGTTCGTCTGTAGTTGATTTTTGTGTGTGTGTGTGTGTGTGTGTGTGTGTGTGTGTGTGTGTGTGTGTGTGTGTGTGTGTGTGTGTGTGTGTGTGTGTATACTTGTCTGTCTGTTATATCTGTGTTCTTTAATCATGTGTTTGAGGGGTTTTTTTCGTCTGTTTCTTATTCTTTGTAATTATTTTTGCGTCGCATTCTTTCTTCTTTATTTTTCTATCTCATTGATTCTTACACAAATTGTCTGTTTAACATTCATTCTTCTTCGTTTGTGTCTTATTTACTTTCTTTCTTAATTGTTGCCTCAATTTTCCTTTTTGTCCTGTTGTTTGCCAGTTTGACTCTCTTTTAGTCTCTCAGTCTATGTGCCTATCTGTCTCTGTTTGGGGTTTGCATGTTTGCCTATCTGTTTGGCTTTTCCTCTTTTTCTTTGTCTGTCTGGCTCTTTGTTTTCTTTTCTTCTACATTGCTTACCTCTCTGTCTTCCCCTAACTCTTTCTCTCCCGGACTGTTTATTTTTATCTTTACAACACACACACACACACACACACACACACTCTCCCTACCTATTTAAAACATCTCCAACATCTTCAAATCTTAGAGTGGGTTCAATTGCTGGAGTATTCAATAATACACCCTGGCTAAACATTTACCTAGTCTTCCCTCCTTCCCCTCCTCCTTCTATTCCTCTTCCTCCTCGTCCTCTTCCTCCTCGTCCTCCTCGTCCTCCTCCTCCTCCTCCTCCTCCTCCTCGTCCACCTCCCGCACCTTCACCCTTCCTGACAAGTGTGTTTACTCTTGTACCTTAAGACTCGATTGTCCTAGTAGAGTCCGGGATTCATCTTCCTTTAGTTTACTTAAGTACGTGGTGGAGGATGTGATATGGGTTAAGAGAAGAAAGAGAGGAGATGATAGTGAAGAAGAGAGAGAGGGTGGGGGGGGGGGTGGAGGAGTGGAAGAGGGGATTGAAGGAGAGAGAGGGAAAGGAGTAGAGTGAGGAAAACAGAGGGATAGGATGAGACTGAATCAGAGAGAGAAGAAAAGAAAGTGAGAGGGGGGTAGTGAGAGGAAGGAGTGTGTGGAGAGGAGAGTGAAAGAGAGAGAGAGAGAGAGAGAGAGAGAGGAGGAGTGAAAGAGAGAGAGAGAGAGAGAGGGAGAGGAGAGTGAAAGAGAGAGAGAGAGAGGAGAAGAGAGGGAGAGGAGAGAGAGAGAGGAGAGGAGAGGGAGGGAGAGGAGAGAAAGAGAGAGAGAGAGAGAGTGAAGTAGAGAGGGAGAGGAGAGTGAGAGAGGTAGAGGAGAGTGAAAGAGAGAGAGAGGAAGGAGAGAGAGAGAGAGAGAGAGTGAAGAGAGAGGGAGAGGAGAGACAGAGGGATAGATGAGGAGAGAGAGAAGAGAAAGTGAGAGCTGAAAGAGAGAGAGAGAGAGAGAGAGAGAGAGAGAGGAAATAAATACAAAAGTTCACTTGAATACTAGGATTCTCATTACCTGTGGATCACTTCTTGTACTAATGATAGTTCGAGTAAAGGCTGAGACTTCAACAAACATTTAATGACACTACTTACGAGATGGTGTTTGTGTTGGAGGCTTTTATACCCGAGTTGGTTTAATACTAAATAATTACGATGAAATTGTATCAATAGGAGTGAAAAAAAATGTTAGGAAGCAAACTATATTTCTATTAACAAAATTGGGATTTAGTTTGAGTTTTTATATCAAGAGACAATTTTATTTTTTCTCTAGTATCTTATTATATATTTTATTATAGAATCGTAATATTTACAAAAATAATGAGTCCCCGTAGGCAGACATGTTTGTGTTGCTGCTAATTCACTGCTCGAATTTGTTGAATGCCAAATATTTTCCCTAAAGATTATACCAAATATTTTTTTACAACGTATTGCCACTGATCTACAACGTGGCACAAACATCATTAACTCTACATAGTTTTAATAAATTAGTCTTGTGTTAATGAGTCGTATATGCTTGTTATTATACGACACTGTGGAGGAAGAGACAGTCTGAGTTTCACTGGAGTGTAATCATTATAAACTTTCCCCACTGGCTTTTATTTACGACCCCTGAACAAAAGTAATGTGAGGGCGGTGTGCTTCTCTAGAAATAAAGAGTCGTTTATAATAGAAATGTTTGCTAAACCTTTAATGAGGTAAAAAAGAGTTCATGTCACGGGTTGTCTTTTGTGTAAATATATAAAGATGTGTCTATGATATCTTGGGGTGGATGTGTTGGAATCTAGGCGTTTATTATTATTATTGAGTTTATAATCATCTTATCAGTATCATAAGCATATTCTAACAGCCAGGCTTATTTTACAACTCTCTCCACCAATGTCTAATGCAATATATAAATGCTGTTTTCCCAATGGTACAATATTAAACTTTCATTAGGAAAGAGAGAGAGAGAGAGAGAGAGAGAGAGAGAGAGAGAGAGAGAGAGAGAGAGAGCATTTTATGTATTTGATAATCAGACTAACTAGACATCTAAATAAAAAAAAACTCGATTTACAAACTTGATATCCAATTTAATCTGACACCTTCCAAGTGACCAGACTCACCTTTTGGGTTAGGTTTTCATGTTCTTGGGTGATACTGTATTGAGGTGTTGTCGGCAAGGGGAACTAATCAACCCCATACCTGGTTGAGGTTTTCGAGGAATGAGTATTTGATGTGTTGAAAGAGTTTTGAGGTCAAGGCTTTCCAATATTCCTGTTGGTATGGGTAACTTTACAGCTGTTTCTTGTGTGAACATAAAACTATAAGCAATATAGTTATAAACAATTAACATCAGATTTTCTTTCTATGATACACTATTTACCTGAGAAACCAGAGCATTTCAGTGTAAAATACTTATGAAAAATTCTTGTATCTTTTTCTTTTCTTAATATTACTGTAGATGTTTACAACTAGTTTGAAAAGTATCATACCACGTCCTTGAGTCATACAGGTAGAGCGGTTGAAAAGTATCATACCACGTCCTTGAGTCTTACAGGTAGAGCGGTTGAAAAGTATCATACCACGTCCTTGAGTCATACAGGTAGAGCGGTTGAAAAGTATCATACCACGTCCTTGAGTCTTACAGGTAGAGCGGTTGAAAAGTATCATACCACGTCCTTGAGTCTTACAGGTAGAGCGGGAGTTAGGTGTGTATGTTACTTCTGGGTAATGGTTATCTCTCAATATCCTTTCTCTGAGTGACATCTTATTATAGAACTCCTGAAGGTGCACTTAAACTCTGGAGTAAAGTTCCCAGAGCTTCGTAATTTAATAAATATTTCCCAAAAATAAGGATAAGGAAATTACACGAAAGTTGAATGTCAGTTTCGTCACCATATTAGATTCTAAGGTTTGGGATTTGCTTCGGTGAGGTAATTTAATGTGGTCTTATATACGAAGTTTTGCGACTCAAAGCCTGATGACGTGAATATTTTTACCTTTTGTGGCTGCAACAGCGTGATCCATGTTCATCTTTTGTGTATGCGTTCATATGAGAGAGAGAGAGAGAGATTCATAACACGTCTTTATTTCTATTATTTTCTTAGAATTACTCTTTGTGTTTCTGCAACTTGTTCGTATTATATTTCATGAAATTTTGTGTTTATCTGGAACAAAAGAAAAACAAAATAGATAAGAACATTGTACCCCAGCTAGTTCTTGGAGCCAAGTATTACCTGAAGGCATTATAGTGAATCAAGTAACACTCTCTGAGATTGGCCTCTGCTTTCTCAAGACTGAGATCTCTTGCAATACACGTGAAGGAAACATCTATTGATCCCTGCAGGAGTAAAACCACCAGCCTGAGAACTCTCCTTGATGCTAGATTTTCTGGTATTTTCAAACATATTTTTTCAAGATTATCTTGTGGTTTAGTTTGATCGATCATTCTTTTCCATATTTTCCTAAGGTCCCACACAATATAATTACAGTGAAGTAAGAGCTCTCCTGTGGCCTACACAAGAAGGGCTGCAACACCCTCACCACAGCCCCTTTAAGGCAATTCAAGAATAAGAGCTTCTCAACTGCATTTTGCTGCTTCCTGTCTGGGTAGTGATGCCGTCTTCCAATGCCTTCGTGCGTGTGTGTGTGTGCGTGTGTGTGTGTGTGAGTGTGTGTGTGTGTGTGTGTGTGTGTGTGTGTGTGTGTGTGTGTGTGTGTGTGTGTGTGTGTGTGTGTGGAGACATTCATTCCTGCTACGTTAGTCAACATGATGCAGTGCTACGTATAATGAGCTTTATGTTTTGTTTTCCATTTTATGTGTGCCCTTGGAGTTCACACTGACGTCATACTAAGGACCGTCTACAAGTGCCCTGCTGATGATCATTATTCAGAAACATTGACTTCTTTACCTGCAGGGAATGAATGTGGTTGGTCTGTATTTCTGGTGTTTGATATTGTGTTTCTTGAATATTTCTGCTTTATCGTATCATGAACTTACTGTACAAAAATTATTTTGGACACACTACTAATACTTTGCTGTCACTTGGAATCGAGTATGACGATCATTCAGCTATGATAAAATTATATGAGTTATTAAGGATGTTACCAACGTTGGTGAGTTCTCAGGTAACTAGAGAGGCCGATACGGGACCGGCTGAGTCGTTCACAGATGTTGCAAATGTGGAGGGCTACATCTAGTGCCGGAGGGACGGCGGCAACGTCTTTCTGGCGTTGGCGCTTGTCTGCCTCAGTTTGCAGTCGGGCTAGCTCGAAATTGTTGACACCTCGTTTGGTGCTCCCTCAAGCGTTACGGTGTAGAGTGATCGTCTCCCAGGTGAGGGGTCGATTTGACACTTTTTAAGATTTGTCTTAAGACAATCCTTATACCTTTTCAGTTGCCAGCCAACGTTACGTTTACTATCCGTTAGGTGACTGTAAAGTTGCTGCTTTGGAAATCGACTGTCGTCCATGCGCGTAACATGGACAGTCCAACGTAGTTGTTCATGGATAATGGTAGCCTCGGGTGCTCCTACAGTTGGTGTCAGCGAGAATACTGGCATTTGTTTTCTTGTCTTCCCAGCTAACTCAGAGGATGGAACGTAGATTACGTTGGTGAAGTTTTCAAGTGCATTGAGGTGCCTTCTGTATGTGACCCATGTCTCGATGTCATATAGCAGGGTAGGGAGGACTACTGCTCGATATACGTGCAACTTTGTAGCTAATTTCAACTCCCTATGGCTGAAGACACAGGTACGGAGTCTGCCAAAGGAGTGAGATGCACATTTGATCCGAAGTTGAATCTCTTCATCGATGTCCACAGTGGTGGACAGGTGGGAGCCGAGATACTGAAAGTGGGTAACATTAGAGAGTATAGTACCGTTGAGCTGGATGAATGGTGGAGATGTGGCTGGACTAGGGGCAGGATGAAAGAGAATCTGAGTTCTTACGTACATTTACCTCAAGGCCGAAGTGTGCATACGTATCTGAGTAGGTGTTCAGGATTCCTGTAGGTCACGTTCAGTGTGAGCGACAAGGGTGAGGTCGTCTGCATACTGAAGATCAGTAATGAAGCGGCCGACACCTTTGCTCCTGCCTGGAGTCGTCTTATGTTGAAAAGACCATTCATCCAGTACTCGATGTCCACTCCGCTGGCACGAGCAAGGAAGGCAGCCAAGAAAATGGAAAAGAAAGTTGGTGCCAGTACACATCCTTGTTTTACACCCTATCTGCATGTGGAAGAACTCAGATTGGGTGCCATTGTGCAGGACACTGCCGTTCATGCCAATATGGAGTTGCCTCACAATGGGGATGAACTTTGGAAGGCAGCCAAAACGGCTGAGGGTCCGCTAGAGGGCTTCCTTGTTGACCGAGTCAAAGGCCTTGGTTAAGTCGATGAAGGTCACATACAGGTCACGACGCTGTTCTCTGCACTTTTCCTGTATCTGGCGGGCAGCGAAAATCATGTCAGTGGTGCCACGTGATGATCTAAAGCCACATTGAGATTCTGGGAGGAACTTTTCCACCTCAAGAAGAAGTCTGTTTAGGAGGACTCAGGCGATAATGTTGCCAGCTATGGACGGCAGCGAGATCCCTCATTAGTTGCCACAGTCTGACCGGTCTCCCCTGTTAAATATTGAGGATGGAGGCGTCTTTAAAAGCTTGTGGGATTTCCTCCTTTTCCCATATATTCTCCAGGAGAGAGTGGAGACGTCTGGTAAGCAGAGAACCTCCTGGGATTCCATCAGGCCGAGAGGCTTTGTTATTTTATTATATGTTTGATGGCAGTAGCTACCTCATCCAGGGATGGAGGATAGCAGAGATGAGTCAGCTCTGGATGTTGAGGGATCTGCTGGGTAGTCAGGTCAAACACATCGGTGTTTCGGTCAGCAGCAAATGGGAGTGCTCTTTCCAGCGCTGAAGGATGCCTTCTTCGTCTTTAATTTGGGAGTTACAATCGGATGAGCGGAGGAGGGCTGCGTCATGAGTGATTAGCCCATATAATGTTTCTCATGCTTTATTTTTAAGTCAGTTGTTATTTAGTTTCCGAAGTTCCCTCTGGGCCACTGTTTTTTCCATGCTGAAGGTATCAGCTTTGGTCCGAGACTGAGGGTTGTTCAGCCAGTCAGTTAAAGCAGCATATCTATCATCAACAAGTACATTGATTTCCTAGTCATTTTCATCAAAGCAGTCTTGGTGTATTCTTTCGATCTGGCCGAGGGCCTCTCTGTCGGCTTTCGTCTTGACAGTGTCGAGAATACTCCATTCAACACTGGAATTCTGGTTGTTTGTTTGTCAGATTGTTTGTCAGCCCATGTTTGAGCTGCTCTTTGAAAGCAAGTGCTACCGCTGGATGCTCCAGATGCTTAGTGTTAAAACCTCTTCTGGTGGCTAGTTGCCTTCCTCGGTTTGGGGCGAAGTAAAGTGAGAGCTTGGCTCTGACGAGGCGATGATCAGTGTCGCAGTGGTCTGAGCCGTGCATGGCTTGGGTGATGGGTGATGAGGACATCTCGGCGATCTCTTTTTCTGACAATGATGTAGTCAATGAGATGCCAGTTTTTGGATTGTGGGTGTTGCTACGAGTCTTTGAACTTGTCTGCCTGGCTAAATAGGGTATTGGTGATCGTGAGGTTGTGTGCAGCACACTTGATGAAGAGTACGCCGTTGGAAAAACACTTGTCTAGTCTATTTCTCCCTATGATTCCCTGCCAAATGTCAGCATCTCTGTCAATTCTAGCATTGAAGTCAACAAGGAGCACAACCCTATCTTCTCTGGGGATAGAGGTTAGCACTCTGTCGAGGTCGGCGTAAAAGGCCTCCTTGATGTTATCCTCTGCATCCAGTGTTGGGACGCATGCACTAATGAAAAAGGCATGACGTGAGTGATTCAGTGGAACTCTGAGAGTCATGAGGCGCTCGTTAATCCCAACAGACATTCCAGTTAGCCTGTGTAGGATGTGCTGGCGGATGGCAAAGCCAACTCCATAAATGAGGTTTCTCTCCGCAGCAAGCTTACCCTTCGTAAAGAAGGTATAGCCAAACTTCCGTTCTATGAGTATGTACGGACGCACGCATGCAGTTCACCTTGATCCTACCTTCTAGAGCCAACAGGACCCAGGACAAGAAACAACTTCCAGCAATATTCACCTGATTTAATGACTGACTGTCTGAACCGGGAAACAGGTGGTGTAAGGTACAGCGTCTTCCTCCCTTCATTGCAGAATATAATTACTTCCTGTACAACGATGTTTCTGTATTCTTGATATGTCCTGTAGTGTTCTCTTCCCTTGAGTCCAGAGAAAATACATCATAAAAAATGAAATATACTACAGGTGTGTATGAGTTATATAATATTTGTGGCGTATGTTTCATCATCCGAACAATACACTTAGTCATGGTTCGACTCTTAGTTATTTTCGGGTAATTAAACGAAGTATTATAGAGGTTTTTAATAAAAAAGTTTGTTCCTTCCCTTGCTTACCAGTACCAGATATTTGCGACACTTTTGTGGGGAGGAAAAGTTGTTCCTGGCCTCGAGAACAGCTCACACCCATCCCCGGCAAGGCAGTTTTATATGTTCTTGTTTTTACTGTGTGTTTTTGTGAAAAATTTTCAGGTCAACAAAACAAGAGATCTTCCACAGTCTGTGTTTACAAATAGCTGCTGTGACGCTGTGGCATCAAACTACCTGCGAAACAATACAAGAACCAACCAAACTTAACCTATATTACTTAACCTAACTCATGTCCCCTTACTCGTCTAAGATAGCGTATTTTAATTAACCTAACCTAACCTAGCTGAATTAACTTAATAGAATCTGATATTTCGAACCAAATTAAGAACACCAAACTTAGATAACCTGACTTACTTAACCTAATTTACCTAACCAAATGAAACCAAACCACCTAACTTAAGCTAATTAACCTGATAGACTAACCTAACCTAACCTGAAATAACTTAATCTAAACCAATTAACTTAACTTAACGAACTTGGAATATATCCAAGTTAAGTTAGATCAGGTTGGGTAGGCTACACTGGGTTCAGTTAACTCGTTTTGCCTGTTGAAAGAAACTAAAAGTGGAAACGATACACAAGAACCCGACCACAAACAGAATAGCTATGTGAATTTTAAGTCGTTGGTATGTGTGTGTGTGTTTTATTTTCGAGGTAAGGAACAACTTTTATTTATCACATAATGCCTCAAAAAAAATAGTTTAATATGTTTTTTTTTATAATACATAGATATATTGATGCAATGAATTCCTGGGTTAATGTTGCAGTATAATGTATCACTGTACTTTAATAACTATGGTTTTAAAGAATATATAATACAGTAGGTTAGAAAATACACAAGCTATCAACATTTATGAATAAAGAAATATTAATACGTATCTCTGGTTTTGTCTTACTATGCTTTAATTGCTAAGGACCTCAAGGTCAATCTCTACAATAAGTATTTAGGCTTAAGAAATATATCACTGCTTCACGCTAAATGATGATAATTGAACCTCGAATATGTTTTATTTTAATTCACACTGATTTTTTTACACCTAACATAGATTCTTCCTTTCATTTACATTTGTTTTAACATTTAATGGTAATTTTTATACGTCATTCATCGTTGGAGTCTCAGTGTAAGATTATCATTCAACATTTGGTACGAAACATTCTATATTATTCTTGTGTTGCTGTATTCTATAAAAGTTTTATAAAAATAATGTTAATATTATGGTCGTAATTTTAGCTCCGTCAGTTTTCGTCACTCACTCACCTAAAACAATTTTCTACTTTATCATGATGTTCTACAGTACTTTCTTACTCTTACGTCTTACATTTATGCATTAGTATTAATATTGTGATATGTGATACCTAGCAACGACCATTATCGCTTTATACTTAGAGGTTATCTTTTGGAGGCCAAATTTCAGTGTCAGCACCTCCTTGTTGTCAATTTGTTTTGGTATACACCTGGAGATGGCAGGTTGGATGTTGTCAGAGTTAATTTATGAGATAATGGTGGGAAGCTGCGTTGTACGGTAGCCTTTATTTATTTGTTGTCTTAGGTCTCTCTAGTTTGTTCAAAGGGTTTTGCTTGGGTTCGTTTTACCGGTTTTATTGTTAATATTATTAGTTTTATTTGTTGTAACATTTAAATTAATTTAACATACGGTTAATGTCAACTTTTATGAGCGAGACAGATAATTTATAATCAAAGATAAGAGTTTGGGTACGACAATCTACTGTTCGCTCTCAGTACTGTAGATGCGTGGATTTCTCGGTCTGTTTGTGTCTGTCTCTTTCTAGTATATATGTCTCTTTCTGTCCTTGTCTCGCCCTGTCTCTTTTATTTTACCTTTTCTTTCTTTAATTATGTCTGTCTGTGTATTTGCATCTCTATCTCTTTTCTACTTATCTCTCTCTCGCGTTCTCTTTCCCCCCCGTGATTTTCTTTGATCTCTCTCTCTCTCTCTCTCTCTCTCTCTCTCTCTCTCTCTCTCTCTCTCTCTCTCTCTCTCTCTCTCTAAAGCGGAGGGACCCATCCATCTTGGCCTGCCATCTGAAGGTATATGTGTCTACTGGTTTATCGTCCCATGTATCACCTCCACTCCTTATACTATGCCAGATCGCTTTCCAATTTACCTTGAAGGGGATGTATCCAGGTGAGGGAGTTTATGTCTTCGTCGAGGTGGTTGAATAGGGGGGTTCATGTGTTCCTGCATTGAGTATGTGTCTTTTTCTATGTATTTGTATAGGAATCATTCTTTGTATATCTTTTTGTATCTGTTTTTCAATGCCAATGATTCCACTTAGATGCTATACTTGTCTATATTATGTCCTGAATGTATGTGTAATGATACATACACATAAATACACACACAACAGATTTACACACAAACATAGACGAACATACATACACACACATACACAGTTAGTGCAGTCTGCCAAACTCCTGGGTGTAACTGTAGACCACAAACTTGACTGGAAGGCCCATGTAAACAACACTATCAAGGCAGCCTCGTACCGTCTCTACATGCTACGAAGACTCAGGTCACTTGGGGCACCCACGCCAGAGCTGAGGACTATCTACAACGCCTTTATTCTCCCCAAATTAACGTATGCGTCACCAGCCTGATCGTCTTCTCTCAACTCCACCCAACAACGTCAACTAGAGAAGGTACAGAAGAGGGCCTGCAGAATCATGCTCGGCGCAGACTACTACGGCTACAACAGCGCTCTCTCCACCCTGGAAATGCCAATCCTCAGTGGCCTCCACCACCACGCACTAGCAAGGTTTGGTAGTGGACTACTGCACCACCCTCATCATCGCCACCTACTACCACCTGCAGTACCCCACCCACCTCGCGCAGTCCGCCACTACAACAAAATTCAGCCCATAAGAGCCCACACTGATAGATATGAGAATAGCACCATCCCATCTATTATCAAAATAAAAAATAGCTCCTTTTTATGTACTGTGCAGCCCTGTAAATGTATTGAACGTATATTATTATGTCTAAATCACATGTAAGTTTGCATATTTTCAGCCACCGGTTGCAACTCTATTAATGAGCTGTTTATTATTATTATTATTATTATTACACACACACACACACACACACACACACACACAAACACACACACACACACACACAACACATACACACATACACATACTTACACACACATTCCATGCCCAAGTACACTTCTTACTGTAAAAGATTTAGTGAATAAACATACAGGAATTACAGTGAAGTCTGTGATTTGGCTCGGAGGGGAGGAGGAGGGCTACTGAATATTTAGGTGGGCGTTATTAATGAGTAGCAACTAACTCAATAACTACCTCTTTCCCTTGCCTCCTATCTGTCCCTTAATTTATCTAACTTTCTATCTATCTCCTTCCTTATCCATCCAAATATATGTTTATCTCTATATCTATCTTCAAGTCGATATATCTGTGTATGTCTTTCTATCTCAAAAACCCACCCATAACCTAAGTCTTGGAAACTAGATGAAAATATTTTCCAGAGGCCAGAACTTGACCTGGGGTCCTGGAGCTCACCAGCAATATACTACACCTTTTCTTAGGGCGTATATCGTCATAAACTTGATATACTCCTTAGCTTTATATCTTTCAAGGAACCTTTAGGATATGTCTGACCGACGTAGGATCTCGTATCGTACAAAAACCAACTTGGATGTTTATTGAAGAAAATCGAGGTATTTGGTTACGTCCCCCACGTCTATAAAACACTAGCAAAATTACACGGTTTGTCATAGTTTACCCTCCCTGGCAGCGGCGGCGGCGGCGACGACAGCAGCAGCAGCAGCATCAGCAGCAGGAAGAGAATGGAGAGGAGGAGGAGAAGGAAAAAGTGATTGAGGAAAAGGGAGAAGAGGAAGAAGAAGAAGAGGAGGAGGAGGAGGAGGAGGTTAAACTAGCTTTTGGAACACCCTGTACTCTCACACTTCTAGGTAGAGTAATTCCCATTTGGAGACAGTGTGATGTGATTGGTAGATATATTACAGTGTCATGTAGATCCACAATGGAAACGTGGATAAGATAAATCTTGATAAAATCACACAGGGAAAAGGGAAACAATGGAGAACCTTAGCTTTCGTCTTTATTCAAGACATCTTCAGAGGCAACTGAATTACAAAGACTGAGAGAGAGCTTATGTACACAGGGTGACCTTACAAAACATGGGGTCAGGTAAAAACATGACATCCACTAATCCACACACCAGCCACCACAGCAAACATAAGAAGAGCTTATAAGAACGGGCGACATAACTTGTTATGTCACGTCAGGTAAAAAATATGAGACCCACTAAGGTTCTCCATTGTTTCCTTCTTTCCCTGTGTGATTTTATCAATATTACAGCGTATGTGATTGGTAGACACATTAGACATGAAGTGGAATGGACATTTTATTTATCTACAGAATAAACAAATAAGGTTTAACGAAAAACCTTTAGTCATTCCTTCTGACTTTGATTTTCGTTAATATGACTCAGGACATAGTTGCATAGGCATTTATCAATATATACAGGTTGTCTCAATAATTGCATACACACTGCCATACGGATTTTCGTGGAGATCGCGTGAATGTTTGTATCGCAACAACAACAATTCCCTACTTGTGGGAGTTCTCTCACATCATCGAGAATAATGTTGCTGTTGTAATGATAAACATTCACGTGATCTCCATGAAAATCTGTATGGCAGTATTTGTAAATTTTTCTGAGATACCCTGGAATTATATACATATACATGCATCAAGATCAAACTAAAGACTTAAGGGTCTGTCTCCATCACTCTGTTTCCTAGTTGAGTAAATATGGATTCGGACTTCACATTAAACAGAGAGAGCCGCGTATATACACCAACAAGAGAAAACAAAACATAAATCTAGGTCTTGTAGAAATAAAACCCAGAACGAATGTGTCTGCATCACTGCTGCACTGACTGTCTTATCGTAACCGGGTGTAGTGGCCGGCTAGTGTCTGCTGTCTCGCCTCCCTCTGTTATCTTGGGCTTCATACCCTCAATAACTTTACCACCGACGCCTCTCATACGACGCTCCATAACTCAACAATGTCTTCAAAGAATTTACATGACTTTGGTTGTTTTGATTAGAAAAGGTTTTATATATATATATATATATATATATATATATATATATATATATATATATATATATATATATATATATATATATATATATATATATATATATATATATATATATATATATATATATGTGTGTGTGTGTGTGTGTGTAATAATAAAGAATAATATTAATGGTTTATTGAAAAGAGCTTGGCAGCAGAGGCTGAAAATATACAGTTACATATTTGGGAATGGGTTTCAAAGTACAAATAATATACAAGTAACATAAGTGATACAAATAAGATATATAATAACTAGATGGGGAAAAAGCTCAAACTAATGGCATTTCAACATAGTATGACAGTGCAAGTAGTATTTACTGGGAGTGAATACACTGGTTTTATTACAAGTTATTGATAATTTTTACAATGGGTTGGGACTGGGCTGTTCTTATAGCGATCAGTTCGTGCACGTATGGGCTGGATGCGGTTGTGGTGTCGAACAGCAATTCTCGGCTAGGGATCTCAGGTGGTAGTAGGAGCCGGTGTCGAGGATGGTGTAGAAGCTTCTTACCAAATTTGCAGATGAGGTCGTGGTGATGGTCATTGAGAGTCGAAAGGGTCAGTGTGTTGAGCGCTTCTGATATGTGGAGTAGGAAGGAGGAGAATAATCTTGCATGCCCTCTTTTGCACTTTTTCTAGAGTGTTTACGTTGTGTGGCATTTAGGGAGGAAGACCAGGTAGGGGAGGCATAGGTGAGCTTGGGAAGTATGAATGTTGTGTAAACACTGAGGAGCTCGGGTGCAGGAACTCCGAGGGACTTGAGTCGGCGGAGGAGGTGGAGACGGAAACTGGAGGATTTGACAACTTCACTGACGTGTGGTTTCCAATTTAGTTTGTTGTCTATGGTGACGCCGAGGAGCTTCGTGGAATCTACAACCTGGAGTGTGTTCGGACCTAAAGTAATGGAAGGAGGTGGGACAATGTCGGAGGAGAGGTTGATGTGCATAACCATGGTCTTGGTATGGTTGATGGTGACATGGTGTTGGTGGCCCAGTTTTGGAGACTGTTCAATAAATCCTGAAGGGCGGTATAGTCGGGAGCAGAATTGTTGACGCTGATCCCAATGGTGGAGTCGTCGACATATTTCCAGCGAGCAGGGGTTTCTCTTAGGGCATCATTGATGAGCATAAGGAAGCAGAGTGGTCCCATCTTGGTGCCTTGGGGGACGCCACAGGTGAGTGACTGAAAGGTGGAGACAGCCCCTCGGAAGCGTACAGCTTGGCGTCGGTCACTGAGGAAGTCTGTAAGCCATGGTATAAGACTTCTCCGAAGCCCGAGGTCAATAGCTTTGTTGATGATTATATTGTGGTCGACTAGGTCGAATGCTTTAGTGAAATCAATGAAGGCGACAGCTACAGACGTTTTTCGTTTCTCGAGATGGCGGTATATGTAATCGAGAAAGCTGACAAGACAGTGAGTGGTGGAGGAAGTTTTCATATTGCCAAATTGCTGAGGGTCTACGACTCCTGCAATATCAGCATAAGCCCAGTCGAACACAAAACTTTCACAGATTAGGCTGGGTATTGGGGTGATTGCAATAGGTCGTAGCTGATTTAAGGATTGTGGGCTGGTTGACTTGGGCACTGGTGATACATAAGAGGTCTTCTAGTCAGTTGGGCATCTGGCTTGACTGAGAGAAGCATTGATGATGGAGCATAGGGGTTTAGCAAGCTCCGGGGAGAACTCCTTGAAGAGTTTCTTTGATAAGTCAATGGGGGTGGTAGAGCGTTTTAATTTTAGTTTGTCCAGGCGTTTTGCTACTACAAATTCTTCTACTAAGTCAGTGGGAAGGGGAGCTGGTAGGTAAGCAGGGAGAGTGGTTGTGTCAAGCTGGGGGAGCGTCTGGCATATAGTAGCAAAATGGTTATTTGATTGCTCAGCTGCGTCAACATTAGTGAGATGGCTGAGGAAGGGGAGGGGGTGTGTCTTATTGTTTAGTCCATAGTTCTTTAAGCTTACCATACCATTGACTGATGTTGGTCTGCTTCAGGTGTTGTAATTTGGTTGGGTAGTGGGACTTCTTTGCAGTGCGTATTTCGCGGATGACTCGGCTGCGAAGGGACCTGTAGCGGATGTGGTCATTGAGATGAAAGGCTCTGTCTCTCTGTTGCATAAGTCTTTTGATCCGAGGTGTGATCCAGGGCAAGTCAGCTGGGTGAGATCTGACGGACTTCTTGGGGAAGAAGTGGTGGTGAGCTTCCGTGGTGGTGTTGGTATAATTTATCCATTTGGTTTCCACTTCATCCACGCTAAGTACTTCAGTCCAGGGACGGTGAACTATCCACTGCCCGAAGAGGCGCACTGCAGAGTCAGTAATCGGCCTGTAGGTCTTGATGTAGGGTCTCTGTACTTGAGTGGGAGTGGCAGCTGGGGACCAGAGCACTGATAAGTGTGTGCTACACCCGATAGGAGGCATTGGTTGACGTGGTTGGTACTGGTCCGCTAAGTCAGTTAAGATAAGGTCAAGGGTATTTTGACCGTGTGTGGGGAAGTTCACAACTTGTGATAGTGATAGCTGGTCCTGGATATCAGTGGTGTCAATTTCATTATAATCCCCACATAATACTAACTTGGCACATGGGTACCTAACTCTGAGGTGGTCTGAGGTGGTAATGAGATGATTGATAAGAGTGTCTCTGGTGGGTGAGCGAGGCGGATGGTATGCCACACAGATTATGATGGAAGCAGTGTGGCGCGGGTGGGCCTGTGGCACAACACGTACCCAAAATGCTTCCACATCTGCTGGGACTTGAACATCCAGGCGTGACGGGCGTAGGTCATCTTGACAGAAGAGGGCAACGCCCCCTCCGCGTCTATGTGAACGAAGGTGATGAAAGAGTTGATATCCCTCAATAAGACACGTTTCAGGCACAATTTGCCAAGACTCACATATGGCAACGACGCTCGCAGCGGCTGACCTGACTGTAGTTGCCAGCTCGTCGAACTTGTTAGCTAAGGAAGTGACGTTGGATAGCAGGAGAGACGGGAGATCATACCATATCCATGGAACTTCAGTGTAGTGGTACGGTCTGTCAGGGGTGGGTTTCTCCGGTTTCCTAGTGGAGGTTACGGTCCTAATGGGCTTATGTGTATGACGGCCCTGTCTACGGCTACGAGCGTGGAATATGTTCAGTGACTTGAGTCGCACGATAACACTGCCATCAGGATAACCGTTCCCACGCTTTAGATGGTACAGAGTGCGTCGGGAGTAAGTGATTGGTGGCCATCTGTTGATATCTGTTGTGGGCGGACGGAAGTGTTTGTCTCCGGTGGCCGTAAAGTCACTGACGGCACTTTGAGGGCCACTGACACTGGTAGACATCTGTTAATATTTGTCAGTCGTAAAGACTGTGGGTCTTTGTCCCTGGTGCTTGGGGTCGCCGACACAGTTTTCACGATATTTGTAAACACCGCGGTGGTCCTTGTCACTGGCACTTTGAAGGTGACCGATAAAGTGCCCACTGTCTGACTTTTCCTTGGGGTGCACTATCGGAGCACTGTATGATAATCACTTATTGCACTGATGACTTGAATGTTTTGCTGAGAAAGTCCCGGTCAGGTTAGGTCGGGTCCAGTCACACTGCTGTGCTTTTGTGCTTTTCCTTAAGTGCACTATAGGAACACTGCTCGGTAATCAATCGTTCACTAATCACTAGAATGTTTTGCTGAATAGATCCCGGTGTAGTAAGGCTGGTAGGGCGTTGGGATATAGCAGGGGGAGGGGGCAGGGCCAAACAGACTCGGCCTGGCTGCTAAAACCGGGAGCGCCTTCGGGGCACGTCTTGTCTCACCGACGGTTGACAAGTGTATGTGTGTGTGTGTGTTATTAATCAGGTTCTATACAGAAAACACGAAATAACAAATCTTCGTATCATTCTTGTAAGTCCACATCAAGTGCTTAATTTACAAGTACTTACTGTACATATAAAAAGTGAAAATCGGAAAATCCTTGGATGTGTGTTAGAATAATCTTGGAGGAGTATTGGAATAGTGGTGAGTGTGTGTTGCTTTCTGTTAAAGTATAGTGTTGGACAGGTGAAGGTGACGCTCTGGAGCATTGGAAATACTTTTCAGTAGAAACAGATAGAAAGTAAAAGTCTCTTTTAAATAGATATGGGGGGGAGTTGTCTATGCATATGTACAGTATGTGTCAAATACGCGGCTTGTATGAGTCCGACTGTTTAGTATACACCTGCATATGTGTATATATGATCGTGTGTAAGCGTATAAATGTGTATTATTTTATTTGATCATAATATATAAGTTCAGGTAGATTATTTCACGTTGCTGGTGTCTCATTAACACACAACAAGCCCTCCAGGAACTGACTTGCCTCATTTAATCTTCGCCAACAACACCTCATTATAAGCTCACGACCTACAGTTCAACTTTCAGGACAAAACGCTTCCAGGAACCGAATGACGTCATCACTCAGTAACGTATGAGGTCATGACGTCAAAACTAACTTATAATTTACACTGTCAGTCTTTCTATTCATTTTTTCTCTCCTTCTCATTTTACCAGATATTCAGGAGTACAATACCAGACAGCATTATATTTATACACATCGTAATTCAAATAGCCAAATTATATAAACATCTCTCAGAAGGAGCATATAACGGAGTCAAGATAATGTTAATACATAATGAGATTAGGAATAACAAATAAGGGGAGGGAATTTTTTAGCAGGAGAAATAAGGAAAAACTCCAATTCCTTGTTAAAAAAGACACAAAGACTCAGGTCTTTCTTTTGATGCTCTACATACTGAGGGTTTTTTTTTTAGATATAATCTATGACTGGCAAAAAAGGTTCCCCAATTAACTTAATCTTCAACACACGTGATATTAGTTATGTTACTATGAAGATATCTCGTTCTTCCACACACTTACTAGCATACAGCAGACATTATACCTAGATATACTAAATACATACTGACGCTCGCACACACTTAAAAAAACATATATAGTATATATAACACATCATTCCAGTTAAAAACACACTGGTATATAAACACACACACGCACACACGCGCACACTCACAAACAGTAATCAAAGCTCCCATTGTCCGCCTGTTAATAAATCATAACTTTGGCCATATTAATTAACCTGAAATTGAGGAAGTTCTTCTTCACCAAGAAATTTCGTTCCCAGTGAGGGAGAAGGGAGAAGGGAGAGGAAGAGGAAGAGGAGGAGGAAGAGGAAGAAGAAGAAGAAGGAGAAGAAGAATTATATGTAGCTGAAACTAGAGGAAAAATAAAGCAAATAGGAAAAGGAAGTGGCAGTATAGAAAACAAAAGGATGAGAGATACTGTCACTAGAATAAGAGATACACAAATTAGGAGGAAAAGTGGAAAGTACAAGATGGGGAAATGAACAAAAGAGAAAGAAGGGAGAGAGATTGTCACTAAACTAAGAGGTATGCCACACACACACACACACACACACACACACACACACACACACTCCTCTTCTACCTCCTCCCCCTCTCCCCTATTTCCTTCTCCTTATCCTTTACCTCCTCTACCTCTACCCTTCTCTTACGTCTTCCCCCTTCTTTCACCTCCACGAGTATAGGTCTCTCTCTCTCTCTCTCTCTCTCTCTCTCTCTCTCTCTCTCTCTCTTCTTTACCATTAGTCGAGTTGGCTTCTGATCTCCTTGTACTTCACACGTCAGTTACTTCTCCTCGGAAGATTATGATGCATGAGTAAGGACCTTCACTTAATACGGAAGGGCTCTTTGGTAAGTACTATCTGGGGCATAAAGATATAGTTTATAAAAGGTTGTGATGAGAAAGTAGATTAGATTATGGAAACGTTAATAATTTGGACACTGCAGCTCCTTTTGACACAGAGACTCTATTGAATATTGAGGCTCTACTGGACACAAGAGGCTCTATTGGATATTGAGGCTCTACTGGACACAAGAGGCTCTATTGGATATTGAGGCTCTACTGGACACAAGAGGCTCTATTGGATATTGAGGCTCTACTGGACACAAGAGGCTCTATTGGATATTGAGGCTCTACTGGACACAAGAGGCTCTATTGGATATTGAGGCTCTACTGGACACTGAGACTACTGGAAACTGAGGTTTTACTGGACACTGAGGCTCCACTGGACACTGAGATTAGAGGACATTGAGGCTTTACTGGACACTGAAGCTCAACTGGACATTGAGACTACTGGACACTGAGGCTTTACTGGACACTGAAGCTCCACTGGACATTGAGAATACTGGACACTGAGGCCCTACTGGACACTGAGACTCCTTCAGACACCAAGGCTCCATTTGACACCGAGGCTTCACCAGGTGTTTCTTTCTGGCTACTGTGTTCAAAGAATTAAATTCTCATCCCATATCACGTCAGTTGTTATTTCTTGAACAAAAACCATCAGTATTTCTCCCTCTGAAACCTTATTTACAACAGAAGATTCCCTTAGTATAAGAGGCATGGCAGGTGTTGAGAGGCATGGCAGGTGTTGAGAGGCATGGCAGATGTTGAGAGGCATGGCAGATGTTGAGAGGCATGGCAGATGTTGAGAGGCATGGCAGATGTTGAGGCATGGCAGATGTTGAGGCATGGCAGATGTTGAGAGGCTTACAGTACATCTGTATTAGCTGTGTATTGTTTAGGGAATAACTTAAGTTTACATGGTAGAATGTGGAGGGAATTAGCGGCGATGAAATCATATACTGTACATATATTATTAATAATGACTGACAGACAGACAGACAGAGACAGACAGAGACAGACAGACAGACACAGACAGACAGTGTGACAAGCAAACAAATCCCCCAAGTACATGTTAGAAGGTAAATATATAAGTGTGTGTTGTGACCTTCTAGTCATTATGGTCAAGGCCTAAATTATCGGATCCAACACTGCTCATTAATCATTTTCACCGGCCTCAACCTTCGGAAATATTAATTAGATTTACAAATGAACATCGAAACGACATTTGTAGAAGAACCCCTTTAAACCACACCTAAATAATTATTGCCATTATAGTATAGAGTATAGAGGATCTGACTCTTTTAAGACACAAACCTCTCTATAAGGACGTTGGAGGATCTAAAATTTAAACATTTCATATAATAAACCTGCACATGATAGTATAAACATATACTTTGTCATCCACGCAAAAGTAAAAAAAAAAAAAAGTTTAACCTTTTCTCAAACTGGCTTATAAATGACCTGATGACCTTTGACCTGGTGACCTTTAGCCTGGGCAGATACAGTAGAGCGACTCTCCCCATGTTTAGCACAAGTGTAGATGTGTGACTCATACGTCACTTTTAGTCTTATTTCTAAAGGTACTTCACACCTTCATTAGCTTATCAAAATATCAACCTCACAATTCATTTCTTGAGACAATCATTGAAATCAGAGTTTATTTTCTCTTTTACGCAGTGCAACATCTAAGCACTCCGCGTAGTACAACACCTGAGCACTCCATGCAGTACAACACCTGAGCACTCCACGTAGTACAACACCTGAGTACTCCACACAGTGCAACACCTGAGCACTCCACGTAGTACAACACCTAAGCACTCCACGCAGTACAACACCTGAGTACTCCACACAATACAACACCTGAACACTCCACGTAATACAACACCTGAGTACTACACACAGTACAACACCTGAGTACTCCACACAGTACAGCACCTGAGCACTTCACACAGCACAACGCCTGGGCACTCCACACAGTACAAAACCTGGGCACTCCACACAATACAATACCTGGGCACTCAACACAATACAATACCTGGGCACTCAACACAATACAATACCTGGGCACTCCACACAATACAATACCTGGGCACTCCACACAATACAATACCTGGGCACTCAACACAATACAATACCTGGGCACTCAACACAATACAATACCTGGGCACTCAACACAATACAATACCTGGGCAC
Organism: Homarus americanus; assembly: GCF_018991925.1. Classification (NCBI taxonomy): domain Eukaryota; kingdom Metazoa; phylum Arthropoda; class Malacostraca; order Decapoda; family Nephropidae; genus Homarus; species Homarus americanus. The sequence goes on along the minus strand of NW_024738941.1, from coordinate 480,922 downwards.
TCCACACAATACAATACCTGGGCACTCCACACAATGCAATACCTGGGCACTCAACACAATACAATACGTGGGCACTCAACACAATACAATACCTGGACACTCCACACAATACAATACCTGGGCACTCCACACAATGCAATACCTGGGCACTCAACACAATACAATACCTGGGCACTCCACGCAGTACAACACCTGAGCACATATTTTGGAAGTAGTCGCTTGAGCCCCATAATTTTAATGTCGGTAGAGCGATCGGAGAATTTACTCCAACCATCTATAGCAGTGACAATTTCCAGAGCATAAAGTCACTGAAAAAAGCGGAATGTTGGAGGTGTTACGGCAAGGATGGCTGTACCTGACGCTGGATGCCATGAATGCCCTATTCGTATACAGTATCTCGAGGTGGATATGACAGAAAATTTAGTATGAAAGCAAATCAACCTGAATCTCTAAATATTTCCACCCTGATCAATGAAATGTAAAACTAACTAGGCACACATCTATCCCCATAATACCAATGGCTCGTGTTCATGGCTGGCCAGGACATAAAAACATCTGTTACTAAATTACAGGTAGACAACGAAAGAGACAATAGTTAAAACATACAAAAGACATGAGACTGAATAATGCCCTGCCAGATGATAATTCTTAAATGATTAAAGTTAGTAAAATTTATAAGGTATAATGGTGAAAAATTGATTCAACATCCGTAGTCGTTAGCAGTTTATCTCTCTCAGGTCATTAGTTGGTTTATAAGGCAGGGAAACACACCTCCTGCATCATGGTAGCTCGAGTGTAAGTCCTGGTAGGGCGATCTTAGCTCACTGTTACACGTCTTCTGTTCTCTGTTGCCGCTAATGGTAAAGCAAACCTTCTCTATTTCCCGTCCATTAACTTAGACAACAATTGGCACAGTATTAACCATAATAGAAATTGGTCGTAATTGAAAATAAAGTGAAATGCGATTTTGTACTGATGTTTTTTTTTGACAGGATGATTCCGTGTAACGTAACTGTGTCCATTGTGTTAACGGCTCACTCAATAACCTCTGAATAATTTTGATTGACAAAAATGTAATTTCAATCATTGGCGTCGATTAAACCTATTGGTTATTAGCAGGTGACACACACCAGTTCTCTGTCTACCTTTTGTTGCTGTGTTATGTTGGATTAATCAAATACTGAGTGAAAAGAACAGGTACACACATATCCATAAAAGCCTTGATTATTTTTAGTTGTTTTTTATAAAATTTAGTACTCCAAATTTTAGTAAATGTAAGCACTCAGGCACGGACACACATTTGCTGCTGCATTTGGGTAATTATCTTCGTGAGAAATTTACAAAGGTGTTGTTCGTTCCTGAAAGTGAGAAATGTTTAAAATATTTTTCGTCTTAATAAGAAGTAATTATTTTCTTTGGATAACAATATCTAATAAAACTCATAACAATTTCACCCTTATAGTTATCGTCAGTTTTCTTGGTGTAATTTTAGGAGAGACTTTTATATTTTGACGTGTGACACATAGCTACACCTCTATTACTCCTTTATGTTATATATTAATACAAAACAAACCACATGAGTACACGGCCAATGGTCGATAATAGCATCACTAAACTATCAATTATATTTCTACTTGTGTTTTCTCGTCCATTATTTTTTTCATTAAGCACCACTCAAGGCAAAAGGTCATTTTCATTCATTCTTGAAACTTGAACTTTAACACCACATCTAAAATTAATGTTCAGGAACGAAATTTGATTCTGATTTAGGAACACATGCAAAGTCTTCAGAAAATATTAAAGCGAGATTTCCCGCTATTATTATTAACATATTCATACTATGTAAGTGAGACACACACACACTGCCATCTACTGTTATGGTTTTTGTAATAAAGTTATTTTGTCTCCTGTAGCAACTGATGTCCCCCGTCACCATCCTGAAGGTAAATGACCCAGATTAGCTTAACGGGAGATGACGTCAGAGGAAGAGTTGACATCTTTCGAAAGACACGTGGGAATTGAGGAAACATAAAATATCTTAAAATTTACCATTACAATTGTCTTCTGATGCCACCATATTGCATAACCTGTTGCAAAATATTATATATAAACATATAATCAATCCACTATCATATGTGTGTTCCAATTTTGTATTTAACATGAAAAATAAATCAAATTGGCGAAAATCAGTGTCGTGGCGTTGCATGCAAAAAGAAGTCGTTCAATTCTCAGAGTTTGAATGTAATAAACTTGTCGCTGATTACATGGAATAGCAAATATCACATGTTAAAATACTCAGCAGTGTTGTGGTGTAGGACTGAGAGGGAAAGAATCGCCAAGGAACTGTAGAAATGCGAAGAAAACAGCGGGAGGAGGTATTAGTGACCTGTGTTGATGGGGGGTGATGGTGACCTGGAGTTGATAGGGTATGAGGAGAGAAGGAAGATGGAGTGATAGTGATATTAGGGATGACAGGGAGGGACGCTGGAGACGTTTAGTGAGAGAGAGAGAGAGAGAGAGAGAGAGAGAGAGAGTTTCAGATAGCCGTAACACAATCATGTAATAAATTTAACTGCTCTGCATGGCGTTAAAAGGAGCCGGGTCAGAACAACTTGTAACTAGAACAAATTAGATCCATCAGTGGAACGGACTCTCACTCCATCCTGTTGCAGTGACCTTGACCTTTGACCTGATGACAACCAAAATAAATAGCTTCATTCTTTATCTTAAACAGTCTGTATATGAAGTTTTATTGAAATGTTCGAAATAGAATGGATGTTCATGTGCGGAAAATGCTGTGTTTACAAACAGATGGACTGACAGACGGACAGCTTGATGACCATATCCCCAAACTTATTCTACCGAGAGGATCGAAAAGCAAAGAAAGTTCCATTCATATCCATGTTTCACCCTTCTGACCCAATTTGTAGTGAGATAGATAGAGAGAAGAGCGGGAGAAAGAGAGAGACTGCAACAGAGAGATAGGGGTTCAACTGGTAGGGAGGAAATCACTGAAGAAGGGAAGAGGAGTAAGTTTTGGAGAGCGGGCAGAATGGTGAATAAAATAAGAGTAAAACTTCTGGTGAATAGACGTCCACCTGAGTGAGACGAATATTCACTACAGATGTAGAAGACGCTGCTGGTAGTTCGTTGTGCCGCTTCATTGGTGCTAGATAATTAGGGCTCAGTCATTAGTTGTACACTCACGGCTGATAAACTGTTGTGGTGCAGAGATTGATGGTATGTTCATAGTGACTTTTTATATAAATATTATATAATATTATATATATATATATATATATATATATATATATATATATATATATATATATATATATATATATATATATATATATATATATATATATGCTGATAACCACAAGGAAAGAAGAAAACACGAAGTTCCCAAGCGCTTTCGTGTAATTCACATCTTCACGGATGAGTACAGACTAAGGAGAAGTACAAAACAAGGTGTATATATACAGAGGAGGGTGAGATCAAGTCCACAATGGTCAGATATTACGTAATGACCCTACTAATCTTTAAAAAGCACCGCAACGGTCGGTAGTCAGGTCAGAGGGTAAGGTGACCCAACCTTCTCACCTGGATACAAATCTTCTTAATTACAAAATTGTCCAGTCAACATGAAGCAGTCAACATGAATTTGAGTAATGGCATGTACAAACATAGGTTGGATGCTTATATGAGCAATAGGGGTTGGGTGTAAACGGGACTGTCCAGTATGGGCCAATAGGCCCGCTGCAGTTTCCTCCATTCTTATGTTCTTATGTTATCAGCATATACCTGGATCACGCGCACCTACAGTGATTTACTTGCATATATATATATATATATATATATATATATATATATATATATATATATATATATATATATATATATATATATATATATATATATATATATATATCATGTAGATCCACAATGAAAACGTGGATAAGATATTTCTGATAAATGGAAAAGGGCAACAGTTTCTTTTCCCGTGTGATTTTATCAAGATATATATATATATATATATATATATATATATATATATATATATATATATATTATATATTTATATATTTATATATATATATATATATATATATATATATATATATATATATATATATATATATATATATATATATATATATATATATATATATATATATATATATATATATATATATATATATATATATATATACGACCTATGACCATTATACTATACATGTTTAAGTGCTAAAAATCAAGTATAACTAAGGCTGTAGCTGACGCCCCGACATGTGGCCCACAGGACCATAAACCAGAGAGAGAGGAACCCTGGCACAAAGGAGTTAAGAGTCGGGTCTCGTGAGTACGAGGAGCCTATTGGAGGAGGTCCAGGCAACACCAATAGTGTTGTTTGTAGCTGCGTCAGTCCTGACTGACAGATCTCTGAAAAAAAAAATTGTTTTGTGGTGGATGAGGCCGGTACAAGGTCGGCGACGTTTGATACAATATTTCGGTAGATTTTTAAACCATCCTCAAAGAGAACATTAATTTCATAGTTTTGTTGAGTTCTATTTGCAAGATCATATCATCTGAATAATATCTCCAACGAGCAGTATGATGGTGTGCATGTTGGCAGACGATAAAGAGGCAACACAATCACTAGAGTTATTGACGATGGTCTTGTAGACAGGAATCTGGGAAAGTTTTTATTTTTTTAAGTTATTCATTTACATGATGTTAAAATACAGATTCCAGTATCTAATCAACAACTGAAGACTGATGGTCCCCAGCTCTTTGTAGGTAGAGAGAACCGAGAGCGGCGCCGCTCTCAGGGCCAATGTGTACCGTGTGTATTAAACAGGTTTTATAAGGACTGCTTGAGGTAACAAGGGGTTCGTAAGCGCAGACTAAATTTAGTAATGTTATGAATACGTCGGAAAATTTGTAAACACGATGCAAATAGTGCTTGAAAGCAATGAGAAAACAAAATAATAGAAAAGAAATTCTCGAAATCTTCGAGTAAATGATATCCGATATATCTTGAAGGAAACAGTCTTTATTAATAAAAGAATCTTTCTTAACCACTGCAATATATTATCTCGTGGATAGACTCACTTTCTGTTCTGTGCTGCTGACATAAGCTGTTGAAGCTCGTTAATACAGTATAACAACAACACTGACTATGTAGCAGTGGATTCAGGAGAGACTTGAACGTGAAACTCACTACCACCTCAAACTCTGAGCTGCGATAGAGTAATCTCCAGGATGTAACTTGGACACACCTGAACACACAGACAAGATAGACACTGGACTCTCCTGTGCCTTTGACCACACTGATCTCTGAGAAGGATCAAGTCCTAGAGACACGTATCCGATGACAAACTTCGCTTTGATAAACAATCATTCAATTTTGAATTTGATATTAGCGAGATACATGTTTTGACACACACTGATAACATGGCATATATGGGAACACCTGTATCAAGGACATACCAGGTACAAGAACATACCGTGATTCACTAAAACTTGATCTCACTGGGTCACGAACTTGGTATATTTTTCCATCCCTGTGTCTAGAATATACTGGAGGATGTGAGAACTATCCGTGAAGACACTTGTGAAGAAGAAAGAAGAATGGAATGCAAATAAGAGAAGTACACAACCACGTCTTCAGGGATGGTGTAAAGGACCCGTGAGTAATTCTAGACAAGACTGTGAAATTCAATGTTGACTCAACGTTTCTTGGCAGGAAGAAAAATAATAAAGATATGCCAGAGAGAGAGAGAGAGAGAGAGAGAGAGAGAGAGAGAGTATATGTTATTAACGTTTAAACTTTACTTGATATTAGATAAAAAAAATCAAATAAGCTATTCTTCAAGTTCTTGGTACTATAGGAATTCAAGACAATCGTTATTCAAATTCCTGATATTCAGAACAGTCTGCATAACAAAAGGCTTTCACTTAGATTTCTTAGTCTTCAAAGCTCTAAATTCCTTTGTTTAAACAGAATTCTGTGTTTTTGACTCGATACTATGTTCATTCCAAAAGCACCGTCAGTTGATGTCATAGTGTATATGGCAAATAATATTAACGTTTCAGAAATAACAGGTTGTCAAAATCTTATTCCGAGCTCCTGTATCGTTCAACCTATATAGTCTCGTGCAATCTAAATCTGTAATAACTAGTCACGATTCAACATGGAAATGGATTTTTGTCCTTTCCGAAATAGCGAAATAAAAAGTCACTAGAAACTATTTTCCCTGTCACCTTTGAGCTATAAGGGTTAACTACTTTACGTAAATGTTAAGAAAAACCTATTTAGTTTCTCCCCAGCGAGGCGTCAGATGTTTCCTAAGCCTGTAACGGAGGTGGGCACAGCTTGAGACAATATTTCCAATACTTTAAAATAAGCAGTGTCCCTCGTTAAATAAGTAATGTTCTCCATAAAGTAAGATTTGTTCCCCGTAAGTTAAGTAGTGTTCCCTGTAAATTAAGTAGTGTTCCCCGTAAATTAAGTAGTGTTCCCCGTAAATTAAGTAGTGTTCCCTGTAAATAAATAATGCTTCCACTAAACATCCACACAGCTTCCCATGTATTTTATTATAAGGAATTTAATTTATGCCGACTTGTTTTGTTTAGTTTGCAATAGTTTGAGTGCACTACCAAGATCCGATTCCTGTATAACACCAGAAAGGCGCGGGTGAATATTGCACTGAAAAAAAATGCAACTGCACCAAGGATTTCCCTAGAATTTTGAGCATATGTGTAAGAAGTTATTGATTTTACACTGAAGGTAAAGTGATTTATTGTACTATTTTATTTGTTACTGGAAATCAAAGAATCAAGGCATAAAATATTTTTTTATGGAATTTTACCCAAACTTGTGTAAAAATATATAACAGTTTGGAGTTATATGATAGATTGTTTTGTTTCTAATGTCAGAGTAATGCTTTCTAATAATTTTTGACATTATTTAAAATAGTGGTGAATCTTTTTTGTGTATAAAATAAGGAATCTATAATTACTTTTCAAATTTGCTTAGTATTTTTCCTCTTTGCTGTCTGATTTTGTTTTTAATAAATAGTAATGCCAAAGTAGAAAATTTTATTGTTTTGACCTTGTTAAAAGAAAAGTAGAAAAAAAATCACAACTTTATATACGCCCAGTGAGTTATTATGTTATGGAACCTGTGACTACAACACTTCCCAGCAACTAGGCGGGGTCCTCTACTCCCCCCCACCACCCACTCACCCACACCGTCTTAGTTCAACTATTACTGACATCATCTAACTCTCTCTCTCGTATTCTTTATTCTTTCCTCCAGTGATAGATTTTTTGTTATAATTTTGAGCTGATAACATACACCTAAGGAACTAATGGCGCAGTGAGACTCAACATACAGGGAAATAAAGTTTTAACAGAGTTGAATCTAAAAAAAAAATTCTCCTAAACAGGCAAAGTCTCTCGTAACTTTGGAGTCCAACTTCTGTCATTTGAGCAAAACTCACAGTTGTGCATCTCTTAAAGTACTCGGGTCTCTTGGTGGTGCTGATATGCGACTGAGGACGGGGCAGAATCACTTGTATGAAATAAAATAAGGCTCACTATTTGATTTCGGAGGAAGATAAAAAATAAAATATTCTAAATATTTTGGGATGCACGAGGTTGTGGTTTATGTATCTCTAATACATAGTCTTTATGTGACATCAACCATCGACTATTGACTCGTGTAGTACTCTAACTGATTCAAATACTCAAATTGCATCGAACCAAACACAGAACCACCTCACCACCGCCACCATCTGGAGAACACACGAGTCTGTTCCTCAATGTCGGAGATAAACGAGACACTGAGCACAAGACCTTAGCTATATACTTCTGAAACTAAAAAGGGAGAGGAAACATACCCGTCTACCAGCACTATAAATATCTTGCATTGCTTTCACCCTCGCTTTAGCAATGGTGAAAATGACTGTTAATCTCTGGTGTACATATCAAGCACTGGCAGGTAAAGAGGGGGACCTTTAGAGGAGATTAGGCGAAATGTTACGGTTAAAAATAAAATCCATTGCGCGTGGAAATGAAAGACTTTGACTGACGAAATATAGAAACCAACAACGATGGAAAACACAGTATTATCACATGTGGAAAAAAAACCCCTGGAAAATAGGATACAAGAGCGACAATATTGGTCGGATTATTATACTATAGCCAAGAAGACTATATTATAACAGGTAAGAATACACTACAGGAAAGAATAAACTATCACGGGCAAGAAGAACAGAATATCACAGGTAAGAGGAACAGACTATCACAGGTAAGAGGAACAGATTATCACAGGTAAGAAGACCAGACTATCACAGGTAAGAGGAACAGACTATCACAGGTAAGAGGAACAGACTATCACAGGTAAAAGGAACAGACTATCACAGGTAAGAGGACCAGACTATCACAGGTAAGAGGACCAGACTATCACAGGTAAGAGGAACAGACTATCACAGGTAAGAGGAACAGACTATCACAGGCAAGAAGAACAGACTATCACAGGTAAGAGGAACAGACTATCACAGGTAAGAGGAACAGACTATCACAGGTAACAGGAACAGACTATCACAGGTAACAGGAACAGACTATCACAGGTAAGAGGAACAGACTATCACGGGTAAGAGGACCAGACTATCACAGGTAAGAGAACAGACTATCACAGGTAAGAGAACTATCATTATCACAGGTAAGAAGACCAGACTATCACAGGTAAGAGACAGACTCTCACAGGTAAGAGGTCAGACTATCACAGGTAAGAGGAACAGACTATCACAGTAGTAACCAGACTATCACAGGTAAGAGGAACAGACTATCACAGGTAAGAGGAACAGACTATCACAGGTAAGAGGACCAGACAAGAATATCACAGGTAAGAGGAACAGACTATCACAGGTAAGAGGAACAGACTATCACAGGTAAGAGGACCAGACTATCACAGGCAAGAAGACCAGACTATCACAGGTAAGAGGAACAGACTATCACAGGTAAGAGGAACAGATTATCACAGGCAAGAAGACCAGACTATCACAGGTAAGAGGAACAGACTATCACAGGTAAGAGGAACAGGCTCTCACAGGTAAGAGGAACAGATTATCACAGGCAAGAAGACCAGACTATCACAGGTAACAGGTACAGACTATCACAGGTAAGAGGAACAGGCTCTCACAGGTAAGAACATCACATAGAGAGATATGTAATGAAGGCTACAGGGATCGTCACCTTACCAGAAGTGAGGTGATAATTATCGGGAGAAGATATACAAAGCAGTATTATATTGAGTCCAGTGTCATGTTAGGTATCTGTTGACATGATCTTTGAACTGTTGTGGCTTACAGGTGGGTGGGTGAACAACATCAGGAGGGGGTGAACTTAATTGTTGTATTTGCTGACGTACACAGGTGAGGAAGGGGAGTATCATTATTATTTTTATCATTATACTCGATTAAAAAAGTTATGTCACATAACAGAAGAAAATTGATCCAACAGGTTCATAAAAACTATAAAGGAAAAAAAAATGATTACACCACTAAAAATAAACAAATACAGATGAAATATACAAAAATAGTGTGTGTGTGTGTGTGTGTGTGTGTGTGTGTGTGTATTTGTGTTTGTGTGTGTCTAGTATTTGCATCAGGTAATTCAAGTATAATAATCCAAAAATAATTATATTTATTTAAGTACATACAAGTTCAAGAGACAAGGGTTCTTACAATTCAACACCGAGATGTACATTACCTTAGTGCTGTGTTTATACAAGTGAAGTTTTATAATTGTGTTTGAGAAGAAAAGGAAACAAGAGAAGTATTCGGTCTTTGATCGACGTACTGTACATATTTTCCTTTGACACAGTTAAAGAAAAGAGGAATGGGCATTGAACAGATCTTATTGTTGACCAACATCCTTGAAATATAACTTAATATTGTTTTATCCTCTCTTACCCTGTGTGTGTGTGTGTGTGTGTGTGTGTGTGTGTGTGTGTGTGTGTGTGTGTGTGTGTGTGTGTGTGTGTGTGTGTGTGTGTGTGTGTGTGTGTGTGTGTGTGTGTGTGTGCGTGTGTGTGTGTGTGCGTGCGTACGTGCGCGCGCGTGTGTGTGTGTGTGTGTGTGTGAGGTCGACGTGAAACATGCCACCTTTTATGGTGTGGTATCGGCGCTAGTAAAGATGAAAGGAAATTAAACCGCATTTCTAAAAGAAGGATAATATTAAATGGAATGACTGGTAGTACAGGAGAAAAAATGTCATAGCAGATGAAAAACTTTGACCCACAAGGGTGAGAAACACAGAGGTCTACAAGATGAATAACAAAGACTATATCGTGTGAGGAGATGCGTAAAAAAGGCCGGGAAGACTCTCACCTCTGGAAGGACGTATTACCTGACAGGACGAACCAGAACATGTTCACTCGCCCAAGGGTAGAGGTCGACCCCCGCTGGAGTACCTCCCACTCCCCTGATTGGATGTCCTCGCTCTCTGTTGGAGATATTGGAGAAAATCCCACGAAAATCGTCGCGGGTTATCGCGGGAGACAACGAGCGCTGCTTGACGTAAATATGGATTGAATGTTGGATCTCGAATTTATGGGGAAAGTTTGAGGTGTAACAGTGGTGTGCTGGACACGGGATCCTTCAAGGTGGACGAGTGACGTCTCTCGTTGTCTCTAGTTTTAGTCTCTCTCTCTCTCTCTCTCTCTCTCTCTCTCTCTCTCTCTCTCTCTCTCTCTTTATCTCTCTGTCGCAAATTAATTCCCCACTTTGAGGTTTAATTTTCTTATGGTTGACCAACTGTAAAGAAGTAAACAGTATATGAATGATAAAAGATTTGTCGTGCATCTTATATCTTGTTAGTTGTCTGTGAAAATTGGTTCTGAACAGCTGCAAGTCGTAAGTGGAAGAGGAAATCGATTGAAGAAGTGAATTCCATTTACGTTCGTAGTTATTGTAGAGTGAAAAGGAAGTACAATATGAAGAAAACAATTAATTGAAGCAAATGACAGTTGGACTCCAAGTTTGATATATTTACATTAACGATTATAATGATATAATTAAATTAAAATATATTAAAAAGTGAGAGAAATATAAACCACACACACACACACACACACACACACACACACACACACACTCAATAGGGTTTCGTTGTATAGTTAGATACGCCAATATGAAGTTGAATAATCACTTGAATTAAAACGAAGCTTTATTGGGGTAAGATGTACATTTTTATCTAAGTTTTTTGTTTATTGTTAGATTCCCAAGATTAGGTGGTTTCTGTTGTGTAATCTCACCTTTGTCAACACAGGACAACAGGTGTAAACTGTCCGGCTCAGAGCGTCATATTTTTACGATTATTTGGACGAATTCCCTTCAAATTTTGTTCTTTTCTTATGTGATTTTTTTTAGTAGATGGATATTGTTATTCTGTCTCGGTGTCTTTGTTGTTTACGTCACCACCGTCACTGACCACGGCTGTCACTTCACCAACGCCAGTGTCCTCAGCTGCTACTTCACCACCGTCACTGTCCACAGCCGCCACTTCACCCCCGTCACTGTCCTCAGCCGTCACGTCACAACCGTCACTGTCGGCAGCTTTCACATCACATTCGTCACTGTCCTCAGCTGCCGCGTCACTGTCCTCTACTGTCACGTCATCACCATCATTGTCCTCACAGGTACCACACACAGCCAAGTTGAAGTTCGTTTAATAGATTCAACAAAGAACTGAGTTAGTGAGGATGAAACCACATTAACCAAGTGTGTAGGTCAGGGAGGCAGCAGAGGTCAGCAGGTAGTAGAAGTCAGGAGGTATCAGAGGTCAGGAGGCGGTAGAGGTCAGCAGGCAGTAGAGGTCAGCAGGCAGTAGAGGTCAGGAGGCAGTGGAGGGCAGGAGACAGCAAAGGTCAGGAGAGAGTAGAGATCAGGAGGCAGTAAAGGACTGAGGCAGCAGAGGTCAGGAGGCAGCAGGTGTCAGGAGGCATCAGATGTCAGGATTCAGCAGATGTCAAGAGGCATTAGAGATCAGGAGTGTGGAGTTTGGAATTAATATATTTACACTTTTGTCTCAGCAAAGGGAGAGAGAGAGAGAGAGAGAGAGAGAGAGAGAGAGAGAGAGAGAGAGAGAGAGAGAGAGAGAGAGAGACGCCTGGATGAAGAGCTATTGTTTGTGTTGTCGAGTATAACGTAATGACGTGACACTAGTACAGTTCAACACACCTGAATTATTTACCTCATATCCCCGCTGCTGTACCCTGGAGCTATTCACTGCTGGAATAACAGGAGAGTTAATTAAAAGTAAAATGTAACACAATAGTCACTCTTTCAAGCGACACTTCATAGACAGGTGTTTTTTTAATCATTGTTTAAGAATATAAAGTTTCACAGGTCTTCATGTAATCTCTCAAAAGTTTACTGAGAAAGATGAAGAGCCAGAGACGAAAAGATGGTGAAAGATGACGGTAAAAGGTGGAAAAGTCACAATAATATGCTCTAAATGGTTCCAATGAATAAAAAGCTGCACAAATCTAAGAGACTTTCCAGGAAATCTTTGTAAATTTAAAAGTATTAGTTGAGGTGATGCCGTGGGTACGTGTTTTAGTACAGCGGTGGTTATGTATAGTAAGTTCTTGATGTTTGTAAAGACGAGTCAGGTTACTTGGTGTTATAAAGGACGAAATATGTGATATATTTATTCTTGGCGGATGTTGATGATTTGTGATAATGAGATGATAAATTTAGATCCATTTTAATAGTATTGAAGTCCCCCGAGCTTTTTGTCCCCCTGTACGTCTGTCTGTCTGTTCTCCCACCTTGAGTTCTGGTGGCCTGAGTGGCAATAGTTAAATTTGAGTGATATGCTTCGTCTCTGAAGACCTTCCTCTTAGCTTGACTGGTCGAGTACAAACTAGCGGAGTACAATTTTTCTTGAGTTCTGGTACGAGTATTATTTGGGACTATCGATACATCTCCTCGTAGTCGTCCATCACGGTAATAGCCACTTCAGTACAGCACAGTGCTCCTGAGATGAGTTTTTCCTTCCTCCAGTTATATACTTAATGTATTCTGACGGTGACCATCTACTATATTACTGAGGGGAGGGAGGGGAGGGGGTGATTTAGCCTCTGTAAAGGAGCATTTACAAAGAGGTCCCACCACCCACATTATACTGAGCACTTCAGAGGAGGATGAAAACATGTGTTCTTTTCAAAGACTTCCTCGATCTCAGCTTAAAGTATATAAAAAATATTTATTTATAGATGTATGTATAATGATAAAAAATACTTCAAAGGTCATATGTTTTGAGAAGGTAATACTGATTCTATTTTGTTGTGTAAGTCTGGGTTAAGTTTTGATATTTTTTATGTTATTCTCTTGCATCTCTTTACTGTTATATAACACAGTGATCATAGATATATAACTATGATTATAGATACTGTATTTCGAAAGGGAGAAGAGTCACTTTAATCCCGGTTCACGTACAAACACACAAACAAAATGGATATACGTATATAACCTTTAAAAATCAGATACAAAACTGAATGCTTGTTCGTGCTTTTAAAAGAGACTGTCTGTGTGTAAGGAAAACTCTCTCTTGAATTTTTAATGTTAACCTATAACAAAATATTTTTATGTAGTGTATGTGTATATCACCAAGAACAAAGCTCTAACATTGTGTCTTTGCGTGTGTGTGTGTGTGTGTGCGAGCGTGTTGAAACATAGCACACACACACACAGACTCCGACCAGAGTTTCACTTATTACAATGTTCCATAAAACTCCCACAGAAACCTGAAGCTAAACTCGCGGCTTCTCTGTCCTGTTGCTTTACAAACAAAACATTGAACCAGCACGAACACAACTCCTAGACACATCACCAACAGGAAGAGAAAACAAACTATCATTTCAATTTTATTATGATTTTTTACCTTGACCTGGAGGACAGGTAACCCAGGGGGAAAAAAACTCTTTGTTGGAAAAAAGATCTGAACATCGAGAGACTCAGTAAACAAGATGATTTTATTATTAATATTTCATCATAACAGTGTGATCGTGTAGACAGGAAGAATCACTTGAATATTAAGCACCCCAGCTTATTTCACCTTAAGATTAACCATCCTAAGCCAAGCCTAGCCTAACCTAACCTAACCTAAGGTAACCTAACCTAAGGTAACCTAACCTAACCTAACCTAACCTAACCTAACCTAACCTAACCTAAGCTCATCCCAACTCATCGCACCTTAACATTAACCATCCTAAAGTTAACCTAACCTAACCACACCCCAGCTTATTACACCTTAAGATTAACTGGCCTAACGCTGACCTAACCTAATTTAACCTAACCAAAATTAAATTAATCTAATCAAACTTAACCTAAGACATTTTGACGTAACTGGAAAGAGATATTGTCAGTGTATACATTAGATTTGACTTTCTCTTCCTCCACCTCTTATGGCCGAGAACGACTGAGCAGAGAACGACGTAATGATTAAGAGCTAAAACTTTCTTTGCATTCAACCTCCTTCACTTTCCAAACTGTGTCCCGGGATCGAACCATTGAACCTTAGGAGTGGAGTTGAGAGCTGTTTCTATCTAATTCTTAAATACGTAACACACAGTACATAACACATATATAACGCATAATACATAAAATAATTCATAATACATACATAACACATAATGCATAACACATACATAGTACATAATACAGAACACATACATAACATATAATACATACCACATAATACAGACTTTTAAAGCAGATCAAAATATACAAAGAAATACGATTATGTAAACAAATATTCATAAATGTATTACGTGTCTAACTAAATGTTCTGTGTTGTTATATTAAATGAAGAACAGACGAGAAAGAGATGAGAGTAATAAAAAGGAGAAAGAAATGAAGAAGAAGAAGAGAAATGGATAAAGGTATGAATATATGTAAAGAGATGAGTAATAATAAGAGAAATATGTAGAGAAGAAGGGAGAGTGATAAATGTATGAATCAACGTAAATATTTGAGACATAAAACTAAAAAAGAATCAGAAGGGGAGAAATAAAGACTTAAAGAGAGAGAGAGAGAGAAATAAAAGTCAGACAAAAATGAGAGAGAAGGAATAGAGATAAATATGGAAACAGAAAAGTAAAGATAAAATCACAACTTATACTAAGCATGAACCAGACATTACACTCTAGAGTCTTGACCAACAACTTATGTATGATGTAAAAATTCATCCACTGGGAAGGACTTATAGCACGGGTTTACTCTGGCTACAAATTCTGGGAACATTTTGATTATTAATCTCTGGTAACGCAATATCCCCCGAGTCAATGTTCTTAAGAGACGAGGCTTTTTTTAATCTTTCTCTTTGTATTGTGTTCAATTCTGTTTATTCATTGTGTTTTGTTATCAGTACGTGTGTGTGTGTGTGTGTATAAGCAATGACATGGCGACCTGCCGCGTAATGGTCAACATCCTCGCCTCGCAAGCGAGCGGACCTGTGTTCGATCCCCGGGCAGGGTGAAACTATGGGCAAGTTTCTTTACGCCATTAATCGATTTGCGGATCGTGTTCCGGGGTAATGGTTAGCCAGTACAGTTGGCGAGTTGTCTGGTCTTCTCGGACTATTCCTTGAAACAGCTTCTACACCTTAAACAAATTCACGCCAAGGTGGCCCTTGGGCCGGCTATCCTCGTCACACGAGAGCAGTCATTATTATCATATTATAAACAATGATAAATTACTTACTAATAACAAATACTTCTTTTCAATACATATAAAGAAATTTGTTAAAGGTAATAATAAGAATTATTGACATCATATTATTTTACTTTTATTTATCTTTTTCAACATTTCTTAAGATTCTAATTATGGAAAAAAAATCTTTAGGTTACGATAAGGTTCGGTGGTGGTGCCTTGGGATAGACTGTGAATACCTGATGATGCCAACATTAGCCTGAGCTCATTACTGGTCCTGAATGATTTGATTTGTATTCAGCCTAATGCGATAATTTGCATAATAACACCTTGCCTCCTATCTGTTTTTTTATCTATCTTTCTTTATCTGATTCTTTAGATGGTAATTGAATTGTTTCCTACAGCCAGTATGGAAAGTAGATTTCCTTTTCTTTTATGTTTGTCGGTCGGGATATCATTTTATCCGTCTGTCTGTCGGGTCTCTCTGTCGGGTCTGTCTGTCGGATTTTGTCTGTATGTTTATTTTATTCGCTAGTCCGTTCATCTGTCAGTATGATCGGAGTAACAAAGAGCGAGTTTAATTAATCTGATGAAACTTGCCTGATAATTACATGTTAACCGAAAGAGAAATTAATTATTTGTTGAGGAAACTGTTTAGAGGTCGAGGTCACAGGTCAGGTTACTTAATGTAAATCAGGTCAAATTATTTCTGATACAATTATGAACATATCTGAGAAAGAACAGGAGAGTTTCTTTTTTTATTATGAGTGTGTTAAGAGAGGGTGAGTGTCATCCAAAGTGTGTTGAGGGAGGGTGAGTGTCATCCAAAGTGTGTTGAGGGAGGGTGAGTGTCATCCAGAGTGTGTTGAGGGAGGGTGAGTGTCATCCAGAGTGTGTTAAGGGAGGGTGAGTGTTATCCAGAGTGTGTTAAGGGAGGGTGAATGTTATCCAGAGTGTGTTAAGATACAAAATCTTAGAGGATTGGTTAAAAAAAACAACCTGAAAACGTTTAGAGTGGATGACTGTGGTCGCCAACCCTCAGATACGATGTCTGGACGGTACCCTCATTGATTGAATAATCTTTGAAATAATTTCAGCTATTCTTGTTTCGTTATTGTTTTAGTTTGCAATTTTATGCGTTTTGTTTTTAGACTCAAAACTCTAGTCATTTAAATTCGTTAGTTTCTAAGTCGAAAAGAAAGGTTTTCGACAAGGAAAAACCAGGTTTGATATAATACATTGCTTTTTAACATTCAAAATTTCATTCAATTTATTCATTAGTAAACGATTTGTGGATGTTTTACATATCATTCTTATATGTTTTTTAAGTAGAAATGTGATTTGGAGTCACGTAGACTCCTAGTCGTAGAGCTGTGACTTCCACAAAACTAAACAATAGCACACTAGACAGTTGCTAAGGGAAATTGCCGAAGCTGTATTAGCCACATAAAAAATTACGATAAAATGCAACTTACCATCAGTGGAAGTAAAAAGGTAACAGCAGCAGGAACACGTACACATTTAGTTGGCTCGACTTACTGCCCTCATTCTGTTCGTACTATAAATACTAATTTTTCATCAATAGTGAAGAGCTCATATTCTGAACATTATCAGCTTCTGTACGTTTTTGTGTCGATAAATATGTGAAATTATGTTTATTTTTATTCACAATTCAGCTAGTTAGTACAGGTCAGACGCACATAACCCCACCAGCTTTTAGTCCTAACCCAACTGCTTAACAATTGTTCATAAAATCAGAGGAAAGTATTTCTATACCGTCTGGACCTGTACTGGCTATGACACCTGACCCCATGCTCACCTGTCATGGGGTGACTATCCTAACGTGGCTGTGACTGTAATGAAAGTTATACTAGTTGTGGTTATATATGAAGTAATTAGTATTATGAATTATAGGCTAATGACCTCAGTCTTCAAGAGTAAAAGAAGTAAATCGGTGTTATTATCCTGCCGAGAGGAAATGTCTTCTCAACAGCTCCTACAAACAACTCACTTCACCCCATCCATTTATAAAACACTCGGGGACATTCCAGCTTTTGTTAGACTTGGATGACTCTCAGGTGATTAAGATGTACTATTGATGAGTTGATTATACCTGTGCGTCAAATATGGATACTGCAGGTAAGTTATATGATATCCCGGCGACTTACAAGAACATGACTGCGGGGAAAGGTTGTCGTGAACTACTACTTTGTGTTGCTTCAACTGACTCATTCACCACTGGGAAAGCAGACCCATGGTATTATTATCAGGAACCGACGACCTATAGCCCGAGCTGAGCCTCAGATCGTTTTCATTACTCAACATTATGGCGTTTGTTTACATTTCTTATCACATGACTAAAAGTTGGTCAGTTTTCCCGCTGCCTTTTCTTTATTTAAATAAAATTTCTATTATAGAATTTAAAATATTTATAGTTAGCTAATTTTGTTATTTAATTCATTGAATATCTGAAACTATAGCGGAATTTAGAAATATGAATTAGTGTGTAATCTCTGCTATTTTCGCCGTCGAGTTTCTATAGAACGAAAAGGAAGTACAGCATTATGTAAAACAGTGTATAAGAAATAAGTATATACCTGTATATATATATTTAAACTCTGTATAATGTCTATCGGGGACATAACTGAAATAATCACCAACATTAACTAACGACTAAAACAATAATCAATGTTTGGTGTAAGTCACGACCCAGTGTTCAGGTGAGGTCTGCCACGTGTCGTCTTGCACACTAATTAACTCTGTGACCCAATTTAGCTGTTATTAATATTCCGCGCTGCTTGCGTTCTTTTGCAAGAAAAGTTACAGCATTTTTATTTTTGTTTGTCCCGGAAATAGCACGCGGGGGAATTGAATAAATAATATTTTGTTGATTTAATGTTTAGCTCGTAACACTGTCAGAGTTCTGAGGCTGGTAGTGAAGATTTAGTACACTATTCTTATTCTGTAGGCAAGAAATCTTGATTCTTTTTGACTGAAATCATCCGTGTTGTGATTGGCCGGAGGTACTGAAGTAACATGTAACAGTCAACTACTTATTCCTAGATAAAGCTCCCAAGGAAGGTTCAATTACTGTAACATAGATTATCTCTATAATATGTGACAAATAAACTTATCGTCAAAATATTCAGTGATTCCTGGCCTTAGAAGATTTTTTACCTAAAACAGAATATGTGTGTGTGTGTGTGTGTGTGTGTGTGTGTGTATTCCTACTCAAGGGTCATGTGGTGGTTCCCGAATAACGTACAGCTCCTCAATATTAGATTAGGTTAAGTTAGGTTAGATTAGGATTTATTTTAATTGATTATTCTTTTAGTCTACAGTCTACCCAAAGTATGCCCAGTCGTCTCTCATCGCCCCCCCCCTCCTCTCCTTCATTAACTGAGGTGGGTGTAGAAGGGTGTAGGTTCATTGTTCTCCCGGGTGTTTTGTCTCTGTTCAGGGTGGTGTGGCTGAGGTGTGGAGGCGGTGGGAATATTCTTTTCACCAGGTCAATTCGCTCGGCAAAAAAAATTATTAGACTTTTAGATGCACGTCTTCTTTTTTCCACTCTCCCTTTCTCTCTCTGTTTCGATTTCTCTCATGTCTATCCATTGGAGTGTTTTATTGTTGCTCTCTCCCTCTCTCTCTCTGATTTATTCCTTCTCGTTTTTTTATCTTTCCGTCATTTTCCCCTTGTTGGCGTTGAAGGTTCCACAGACTCCTGATTCCTCTCTCTCCCTTCCTAACTCCCCCACCTGGCATCCACCCCCCAATGTTCTGGCACTGACGACCGGATATGCTCGTAGTCGTTGTTGCTCATTGTGTCTCGTTGGACCTGAGGAAGTTAATGAATATAACTGTTGATAATTTGGGAACATTTGAGGTGGAGTCTTTTGGTGTTAAATTTCATATTAATTAGGTGCCTCTAGATTACAAAATAGATTAACTTAGAAACATGCAAACATGCACACACGCACACGCGCACGCACACACAGACACACAGGTTAAAACGCAGTATCCTAACTGTAAACTGCATTCATAATGAAAACAAAGCAGGTTTAAGTTTAGAAACTCATTTTACCCTGTTAGAAAAATAAAACCTTTGGAGTTGCATTGTTCTCGGCCATCCTATTACCCCGTGTCTTCCAGCACCTGAGACAAACCACCTGTGTCTTCCAGCACCTGAGACAAACCACCTGTGTCTTCCAGCACCTGAGACAAACCACCTGTGTCTTCCAGCACCAGAGACAAACCACCTGTGTCTTCCAGCACCTGAGACAAACCACCTGTGTCTTCCAGCACCTGAGACAAACCACCAGTGTCTTCCAGCACCTGAGACAAACCACCCCGTGTCTTCCAGCACCTGAGACAAACCACCTGTGTCTTCCAGCACCTGAAATACACCACCTGTGTCTTCCACCACCCGAGACAAACCACCTGTGTCTTCCAGCACCTGAGACAAACCACCCGTGTCTTCCAGCACCTGAGTGTCTTCCACAAGACAAACCACCTGTGTCTTCCAGCACCTGAGACAAACCACCCGTGTCTTCCAGCACCTGACACCAACCAGCCACGTCTCACAGTCTTTCCTCTGCCGTCAGAAACAAACTACAAGCAAATTCTGGCAAGAGTTATAGTCCCAGTCGACACTCCACCTTGACCTTCTCATGCCTGAGTTAACCTTAACACTCCAGGCTTCTACTCAGTTGGGGGACGAGAGGACTAACCCAGAAAGGATAGACGCTTATTAATCAATACATCAGGTCGAGTTTAGCGATAAGAGATCATGAATAAATAAGGTTTGGTGTTGGTGGTGTGGAACAAGAGGAGGTGGGGAGGAGGAGGATGGGGGTGAGGGTTCTGGTGAATGAAGTGCAGTCTTCAATAGGGTCATTCATTGTAAATTAAAATAGATTTCAGATATTTTCAGAAAATTAGTGTCGTCGTTGCACAGAGTTTTGGAGATAAATTTGGGGATTTAATCTTTGAGAGATTTTCTTCTCTTGTCTGAAGGTCTTAGGCGAGTGAATTATTATGATTTTTCTTTAGTATTCTGTAGAAAATACGTTTTTCCTAGACTAAGGTAAATATTCTTAACTTAGGGAAGAAAATTTAAAGACGAGTATATGATGAAACCTACGGAGACTGTCTGAGTGATTAATTACCGTTGGGGTGGTTCCTTGCTGGTAATAAAACTTATAAACAGACGAAAAATGTGCAATTGTCATCGTGAATATCAACAACGTACTGTACTTATAATAAATAAATAAAAAGATTTCAGAACAAAACTCTTACAGCTCTGGAAAGTTGACATGTATGTGTATGTGTGTGTGTGTGTGTGTGTGTGTGTGTGTGTGTGTGTGTGTGAGGCGGGTGTCGGGGTGGGACTGGGGGTTAAGGAGTGCCAGGGTGTACTGGGGTGGCTCGGTGCCTCAAGGTTAACACTGTGTCGCTGCTGTGTCCTGGGAGTAACGTCCAAGTATAAGCGGCCATAAGAGCCTTGCTGGCAATATTGGTAGAGGCACCATGAGCTACGCCTCGAGGTGTGTATTAATCATAAGTTTAAGTAAAAGGTTGTAGTGAAGTATATGCAGTGTTGTGGGAGTAACTATATCAAGTGTGTTAATGTTGAGTGGTCCTGACTCAGTCTCGCCAGTGAACACATGCAATAGTCTTAACCCGCCCATAGGCTTTGTAAACTGCGACACAACCTTTCCCACCACCTCGCGGGAGGATAAAACATACTTGTCCCGGGCTTAACCATGATCAAGAAAACAATAAATCACTATTATCTTTATTTACAATGTAGGTGGAGTACAGGACATCGCTCTCCGTCCCTACCATCTGGTGGTCTTGGTAGTATGGCAGTTTCTCCTGGTGCATTTGCTGGAGTCATCTTGGAACTTCACCACTCCCGCCACCAATGGTCTAATATCATAAAGCGGCTGGCCATCCTCTTACACATTGTCGCTCGCATCTTCCTCGGTAGTTGCACCGAGAGTTCCATAAACTTACTTTACGACAATTGCGGGAATGTTGGGTATTGTTGGGCGTGCAACAAATGCGCAGCAGTAGGATTCTTCCTAAAACTGGGTCATCTCCTTGACGGTGTCATCGTGTCTCGTACTCTAGTTA
This sequence comes from Homarus americanus, assembly GCF_018991925.1. Taxonomy (NCBI): domain Eukaryota; kingdom Metazoa; phylum Arthropoda; class Malacostraca; order Decapoda; family Nephropidae; genus Homarus; species Homarus americanus. The sequence goes on along the minus strand of NW_024738941.1, from coordinate 459,059 downwards.
CAAGATTCGACATAAAGTACAGCCTCGAGAAACACTTGTAAAAAAAAAAGGTGACAACATCAGACACGACAGAGATCTGACACTGAAGAAACTTTGTCGTCAGTGAAGGTCTCTTAACACTCGAGGGAGGGGGAGAATGGGGCATAATTTTTTTAACACGATCATAAAATCTAAGGATAAACTCGTAAATCACTACTGATGATGCTGAGGTTTACGACCAGCTCCCCCATACTGAGAACTGATACCTAATCATACCTTGTTATTTTGCCTTAATTTATAGAAACAATGAGGTCATGAACATAATAGATACTGAAAATAATTTATGTGAACATTTAACTGTTTACCACACAGCACAAGAACAGTAAAGCCAACAAGCTCCTGCTGCTGGAGTTAATGTCAAGAAACACTTTCATATATGTAGACACAGGCCTTTGAGCGAGAAAGATGGTCCCACGAAGGTCATGAACTGCTTCTATTATTACTTCTTACATCTCCTTCCTCCCACCCTCACCCACCTCCTTCCTCCCATTCTCACCCAACTCTTTCCTCCCACCCTCACCCACCTCCTTCATCCCACCCTTACCTACCTCCTTCCTCCGACCCTACCCCACCTCCTTCCTACTACCCTCGCCCACATCCTTCCTCCCACCCTCATCCACCTCCCTTCTCCCACTCTCTCCCACCTACCTCCTCCCACCCTCACCCACCTCCTTCCTCCCCCCTTCACCCACCTCCCCCCTTCACTTACCTCCCTCCTCCTACCCTCCCCGACCTCTTTTCTCCCATCCTCACCCACTTCCCTTCTCCCTCCTTCACCCACTTCCCTCCCCTCACCTTCACCCACCTCTTTGCTGCCACCCTCTACTTGCTTCTTCCCCCGGAGGACTCACATACCACTTTGGAATCAGAAGCCTCCATTGATATGCAGGGTGTACCACTTAAAACTCAACCCAAACAACAATCACAAATTGCTCAACAAATTCGAAATCAGAAGACATATGCTCCCCCAGTTTTGTATAATGGACTCTCCTAACCTTCTTGATACTCATTTAGAAACCCATTATAGGTTTGTCGTCAGTTGAGCTATAGCAATCATGGTGAGAGGATGGTGTATTCACAAGCTGAACGTGTGTTCACTGTCGAATATTACTTTGTATCCATATCGTTTGCGTATGTGTGTGAATCATTCACTAATGTTTATCCCGAGAGACAAGTGCCAAATAAAACAACAATACACAGTGTGGTAAAAAAAAAAAAGAGACACAGGAAGTGTTTGTGAAAGGAAACATGCCCGGCGCCGATCAGTTTTGACAGATGGTGCTGTATTGGTCACACAATATTATATATATATATATATATATATATATATATATATATATATATATATATATATATATATATATATATATATATATATATATATATATATATATATATATAATAATTCTTGAATTGATAAGTGGCAGGGCTGAAGTAAACACTTTGTTGATTTTGCTTTATTGTATAAAAATATAGTTTCACAGGTACTGAGTTCAGTTGAGAGTATATTTTACCTTCTCTGCTCAGGGAAGTGTCTTAGTGCACTTGTATAGGAGAACACTTAAGTGAGGTGTTCACTGGGTAACAGGTGATATGATTCTCTCTCTCTCACACCAGGGTGGTCAAGCAGGTCTTAAAGGAAACGTGTCAGATTGTGTGTTGCTGAGCTGCGCTGACCCAGCTTGACCTCGCCTGCTCCCCAGAGGAAATGTCAACTCACCAATTGATTCATACTCATAGGTGAATGACCTGGTGAATATATGGGTAATATACATTTGGGTAAATTTTTATATAATACAAATGGTGCTGTTACGCCGCACTGCTCAGCGTTGACGAAACACTGCAATGATCACCAGAACTCTTTGCGAAAATTGTCCCAGCAAAGTGGATTATCCGTAACAAGTGTTCATTGAGCGACAAAATTACTGAAATTATGGCCACCCCGATTTCAAGCAGTGCATCAGCTGTTTGGGTAGGGTTTTAAATGTACTGTACCATATTATCATGACTGTTTTTGACGTCTCTACTTCGAATTGTTACCTGAAGTTCTACACTGTCAGACCTTAAGACGAAGTGAATTGTTTGCCGTAATATGTGATCAGTAGGGTATCATTGTACCTTGTTTACAATACCATTTTACTGATCAACTGTAGTAATAGTAAAAAATGGAGGAATAACACCTTTCTTCCATTATTTATTCTATTACTTCTCAAGCTGAAATAAAATAGAGATACAGTGTATTAGTATAACCTTATCACTGTACCGCCATACTCCAGGACTGAAATATCACTGTGTATGTTTTCTATGCATCCACTGCCAAAATACACGATACTGACAGCGGGTGAGGGATGGTTGTGTGCAGGGACGGACGATACACTCGACATGACAGGTAATCGCTCATACATAAATTTTCTCCTCCGGCAAACTGTATTCTTGTTACGTCTATAAACATACTCCCTGAAAACACGCAAATATTATTTATTTTACTGTCTAGGCAGGAATTGCTGTCCGAATAACTTGGTTGATTTTTAAGCTGGGAAAATGGAAAGCAATTGAAAATTCTGTCAGACGTAGTAACCCATCGTATTGGGTGAACTCGGGCGTCACTATGGCAACACCCAAGCTAAAGTCTCTCACTGCCTTCCCGTGTGGTGGTGGTAGCTGAAGGAGGTTATGTTGTGTTTTATGATAGTAATATTGTGTTGTCAAGGAGGTCAGGGATGGTCAGTGTTATTCCCTCTTGTGATGGTAATGTCTTTATCTGTATAGTTTACTGGGAGATGGGGGGGGGGGAAGCACGGCCCTGCGTTGTTTCTTCTTGTCTCACTGTTAGCATCACTTAACTATCTCCTTGTTCATTAATGTTGTTACAATCACTAAAGTTTCTCTTACAAGATTATATCATGGAGCTGCACCTCTGACACCAGTTGTCGTCCTCAGCTGCAGTTTTTACTATATTATAGGGAGTTTCTTTTTTATTTTAATATAAAAGTAACGTTCTACTTCCACCTCTCAGTAGTTACAGATTTTTATTTTATTTTTTTAAGTAAATGCAAGAACATTTATCCTCGTGCATCAACAGGTAGAATAGCTTTCATGATTCTTAAAAGCTGTTAGCTCGAGTAGAAAACTTCTTAGCTGTGGAGAAAATTTAAATGAATTAAAACGTCACACGATGGGTCATTTTCCATATCATCACTGATATCGAGATCAATTTACAGTGTTATTCTCCTTCCTTTTACATCCCTTGTTTTATTCTTTATCTTTATCTCGCCCATACATCGATCATCCTATCAGTTACCTTTGTCGGACTCCGGTATCATAAAGTTTACTTGAAAATAAATTGAAAAAAAATAAAAATACAATCAAGATACCCACTTATTACGATGATAAATTCAGGTGCTTTATGCAGTAGCCCAAATACCCAGGCTGTTTAACATTAAATAATTGTTGATATGATACAAGCTCGTGCATATTATCTGTAATGTTTTGAGTTATTCTTTTATTCTGAAATGCTATCAGTAAGTTATATAATTGCGATCATGGTTTATTACGATTATAGTATATATGGTCATGGTATATATGGTCATGGTATACCTGCATATGAATATAGTGTATATGATAATAGTATATATGGTCATGATAATTTCAAACATAATGAATATCCCATACGAGAGTTTACCCCACTCAAATTAGCAGGACGTCTATCCATCCAAGAATAGTTCCACCATCATGGCAGCACACCTCTTAATACTGTACTGTATATGATGTACTGGAAGGGGACACCATCCTTCTCTCTGATCAGGAATATAATCTGTGACTGTTTGTATTTGAGGTGACCCTTTTACTACCCGAGCCGGTAACTGTTCATCATTGTTCAACACTTATAATTGGTTTCTTACTGGAATATGCTTATATAGCCGGCTGAAGAGAAGGGTTGAAGGGAAGCAGTTGCTGATATCAACATATTCTCTTGATTGCAATATTTCAAAAACGTCAGGAGAGATTATTTTTAACTACATCGTTTCATAATCTTGTCATCGTATCCGGGAGTGAAAAGATTTTTTTTAAAGGATAATTGCCACGAATCTATCTACTATTTTCAAGTAGTTTTTGTTTTGTTTTGTATTATATAAAAATAGTGTAAGGGGTACTATGGTGTAGATACAATTCCCACAACCTGTTCTAAGGATCACCTGTTGGTGTGCGAGGCTCCTGCCAGTTTAAGAGCATATCTGACTTCACGTTGGGGAAGTGAAAGTGGTCGAGTGCAGTGCTATAAATATTGCTTTATTGAAGGTTGTCTACACACAACCTATGGGACCCACTTTCACTTACACACTATATTAAGTTCTTTCCTGAAGCTGCCACTGACTACCCCAGCGTCGTGGTACCATTTTCTTTCAACCACGATATTGGAAAACCTACAACAGATTAAGCCATTCAATATGTCAAATAAAAATTACTAAATTAGAATATTTGAAATGTTAAATAGGAGACCTCGTGGTTAGTATTCATATTCCATCTCCTATTGAATTATCTAGAATGATATAAAGCTAAAGCAACATCCACCAGACCTTGACTCACCAACTTGAATTAACTAGAAATACTACAGTAAAATTTTAAAGGTATTGATGTTTTAGTATAGCTGCAACCTTTTGAAGTATATTGTCAATGCAGGGTCACTTGTCTTTTGCCTAACCTTTAAAATCTCGTCCAAATTGAGGCTGACTCAGGCTGAAATATTTAACTATGAGACAGACAGCCAGGGTAAAGACCTGATATTTATCATTCAAATGCCTGACTCTGAGCTTCTCTCTTACAGAAAGTTTACTAAAACCAGATGATCTTTATATGTGAACCGAGTCTGAATATTCCGGGTTGTATGATATTTAATACTACAAAGGTAAAAAAAAAAAAGAGATGATTTTATTTTTATTTGTCAAAGCTGAAACACTGGTCCTGGGCTGGTCCTCAGGCGGTAGAATACACAAGATTTTCATAAATGTTTCACCTGCCAGGTTACTTTTCGTCACAGTGAGGCCTACTGTCCCCACCATCATAAACACTCTAAAAATAAAGTTGAGAAAAAGAGATAAATTATTCCTTTATGTCATCAATACAACATTCTCGGCTCCCTGGAATCCATATATTTTGCCCTAAATGTTACTGGTTAAAAAGGTCTTCTTGATGACGTCAATAACCTTTTCCAAGAGCGGGGTTCCCAGTTTAACTTGTATTCTACTCCACAAAACATTTTTTTTATTACAGATTCCTCTAATATATTCATTATTTATAGTATATACCCCGGCATCTGATCCTTATTAATCAGTACATATACCTCCAAGATGCTCATCAACACAATATATTCCTCGGGTCAAGATCTAATGATGCGGTCATTAGCCATATACTGTTCAATGTATATTCCTCATTAGAATGTGTTGGATGAACGCTGATTAATATGCAAACACCAGGTAAGATGGACCCTGGTAATGTTATATATATATACTATACAACGAACAGACTCCAGGTAAGGCGTAGAATTACCAATACACTGAGATGGAATCCTACTAGATTAATTAATTTCATCAGTTTAGCTCTTTATTAACTTTATTTTAAATATTTAGTGATCATAGGTATGGATGACTAGGTAAAGTAGTTTTCTTTATACAATAGCTGCTCATATCTAGATTTTGATGACAGTTCTATAGTGCCGTCACCATCTTTGGAGAACTACACTGTATTCTTGATTCAGTGGCCCTCACAAACCCTCATCTCTGTCTCACTAAAAAAAAGTCTCAGAATAGTAAACAATAAAAAAATCGCTTCCCTTCATTCTACGAAACACGATTTAGTCTACAGAAGGTTAGGGGGACGGTATGTGTGCATGGATCAAGACACTCGGTCATTATATTTCTTACCGGTTGTGGTCTCAGGTATAAAAACAGAGACTTGGTTGTTAAAGGACCTCAGTATGTTAAATCAAGTGACCTGAGGACGTGGTGAGATGGTCCAGTTCCCGCGTAATATGTTGCTTGAGGCTACTAAACATTCATACAGATTTATCACCTACTCGGGCCCTTAACTGCCAAGGTTCTAAACTGCCAACCACTGAATACGTAATATTAGCCATAATTCTTCACGAGAGGGAAGAGGTACTGGAGCTATGATATATAGTGAGAAATAACCCAGCTCATATATATATATATATATATATATATATATATATATATATATATATATATATATATATATATATATATATATATATATATATATATATATATATATATATATATATATATAATTATAATTATAATTAGCATTCGTCTTCATACAGATGCTGTGTATAAAATAGTGTGCATAATTTTTTACAGTTTAAAAGGAAATAACTTTCATGTCGTAGCCAATATCAGTATGAATAAATAGTATCAAGAGTTAAGCATGACATAATAAAAAGCCCAAGATATAATAAATGTATAAACAAACAAGAAAACATCCCAAGGTACAGACAGGCACAGCCCTCCAGGTAAACAATACAACTAGCCACGAAAAACTCCAATTTACCTTTAATACGCGGTAATAGAGCATCTGGTGGACGTCATCCAGTGATGAACGCTACAGAATAAGTTCACTCTACATTTCAGTACAGGCTGGTGTATGCCGGAGCTCCCGTGAAGTTAACTTTACTTTAAAAAAAATGGCTTCATTACACTATACATATCTTACAGAAAACTTAGTTCATCCTGGAAGTGACATTTGAAATAATTGCCTCTGTAAGATTTATTTACTTAATATTCTTGTTATACAGCCGTGGAGAGAGAGAGAGAGAGAGAGAGAGAGAGAGAGAGAGAGAGGAGAGAGAGAGAGAGAGAGAGAGAGAGAGAGAGAGAGAGAGAGAGAGAGAGAGAGAGAGAGTGTGTGTGTCTGTGTGTGCTATGGTGAGGAAGACAGAGGATATAAATGAGGAAAATAATACATAATATTTCCATTGGAGACCAAGTGCTAAAAAAAAGATAGAAAGAAAGATTTCCAAGAGTTTGTCTTGTGTTGAAAACTAAGACATAGTAGACGTTACATAAAAACCCTGACCACTGAAGCATCGCAACACATAAAAAAAAATCAACAACACCTGAGATAGAGTTATAAAACACATTGGCTTTGTAACAAGGAATGGTAGGGTTTTATTGTGTGGCTTAGGTAGTGCTCGTGTCATGTGTTGCATTAATTGTCTTCCAATTTTACCTTAAAACACAATATGAATTATCTTGGAAAATGAATATAATTTCCCTTTATTATTGTTTAACTCTTTTGAAATGAATATACTTGTAAGGTAAAAATACCTTTGTCTTATTGAAGACATCTTGCATCATTTTAACATATGGTTAGGTTAGGTTAGATTAGGTTAGGTTAGATTAGGTTAGGTTAAGTAAGTTTATGTTAGGTTAAGTTAAGTTAATACAGATAAATAGTCACGTAATCTGTATATTTTGTTAATAATAATAACTTTTCGACTGTACACATAAGTTTGTCTAAAAAATAATAGTACTAACTTGGAGTTCTGGCTATGTGGTAATTTTCCCAAAACCACAGGACATCAACCAACTTACCTCTTGTGTCCCAGTAATTGAGTTTCTTTGTGTGTTTTTTAATACGACTAAACGGATAAACAATACAAATCACACAGACACACGAAGGACAGTGTATAGGAATTTATATACGGTTTTAACTCTTCACATAACTTAATCAGAATAATAGTCGACAAAAACATCTGGTGAAACATGGTTTAAGACTTTAAGACAATCCTAGGTAAAGAAATAAAGTGTAGGCCTAAGCTGGTCACTATAGACGTGCAATGCCAGTATGATATTAATCTAAAAGCTGATTGATTGCATGTATAAGTGCATGTAGATATTTCGGGAGATATATTGAACAGCTAACTATTATATAAGAAAAAAATTGACGTCTAGGAATGAGGAAAAAGAAAGGGAATTATCGTGGTAACCCAAGATCATACAGGTATTAGGAGAGGATAAGTATAGGATGTACAGAACTATATAAATAATGCATTGGAATTTTGTATTAACATTCAATGCCATAATATCCCGACCCCTGGGGTCTGTCAAACACCATTTGTGACCTCTACTCTTTAAGTTTAATACTTTTGCGCTACCGCTCACAGGATGAGTATTGGGTGCACAATAAACTTGCCGCTCTATATGGAAAAACTCAAAAGCGGATCCCCGCCATTTTAACATACACCACCACACCACACACACACACATATAGATGATCATCTATATGTGTGTACTGATCATGATCAGTACGGATGAGCCTCGACTTGAGCCCTGACAGATTGCACTTATTCGTCAGGCCGCGGTGAGGAAGTATACGAGTGTGATTTTGGAAGTTATATTTATCTTCCACATAACATATTTATGGTTTATTCAACTTTCTAATGATTTTTTCTCGATGTGTGTGTGTGTGTGTGTGTGTGTGTGTGTGTGTGGCTTGAATTTGTATTTAGAATTTTGCCTCATACAGCGGATAGTTTTTGTATCCACATTTTTGCACCCGGTAACTAAGTCAATTCCCACGAATAGAACAAAGCACACAAATGTGCTTGCACGGTACTCATGCAGATGTGAATAACAAAGTGTGCGACCAGGTGTATTGCCTCACACAGCTGTCCTCACAGAGGTGTCAATAACAAAGTGTGGGGCCAGGTGTATTACCTCACACTGTTGTACTTACGCAGGTGTGAATAACAAAGTGTGCGGCCAGGTGTATTGCCTCACACTGCTGTACTCATGCAGGTGTGAATAACAAAGTGTGCGGCCAGGTGTATTGCCTCACACTGCTGCACTCACGCAGGTGTGAATAACAAAGTGTGCAGCCAAGTGTATTACATCACACTGCTGTACTTACGCAGGTGTGAATAACAAAGTGTGGGGCCAGTTGTATTGCCTCACACTGCTGAACTCACGCAGGTGTGAATAACAAAGTGTGCGGCCAGGTGTATTGCCTCACACTGCTGTACTCACGCAGGTGTGAATAACAAAGTGTGCGGCTAGGTATTGCCTCACACTGCTGTACTCACCAGGTCTCAGGTGAATAACAAAGTGTGCCAGGTGTATTGCTTCTCACTGCTGTACTTACGCAGGTGTGAATAACAAGTGTGGGCCAGGTGTATTGCCTCACACTGCTGTACTCACGCAGATGTGAATAACAAGTGTGCGGCCAGGTGTATTGCCTCACTGCTGTACTCACGCAGATGTGAATAACAAAGTGTGCGGCCAGGTGTATTGCCTCACACTGCTGTACTCACGCAGGTGTGAATAACAGAGTGTGCGGCCAGGTGTATTGCCTCACACTGCTGTACTCACGCAGATGTGAATAACAGAGTGTGCGGCCAGGTGTATTGCCTCACACTACTGTACAAGTGTGCGGCCAGGTGTATTGCCTCACACTGCTGTACTCACGCAGTGTGAATAACAAAGTGTGCGGCCAGGTGTATTGCCTCACACTGCTGTACTCACGCAGATGTGAATAACAGAGTGTGCGTAGGTGTGAGGTGTGAATAACAAAGGTGCGGCCAGGATATTGCCTCACACTGATGTACTCACTCAGGTGTGAATAACAAAGTGTGCGGCCATTATTCCTCACTGCTGTACTCACTCAGGTGTGAATAACAAAGTGTAGGTGTATTGCTCACACTGCTGTGCTTACGCAGGTGTGAATAACAAAGTGTGCGGCCAGGTGTATTGCCTCACACTGCTGTACTTACGCAGGTGTGAATAACAAAGTGTGCGGCCAGGTGTATTGCCTCACACTGCTGTACTCAGGTGTGAATAACAAAGTGTGCGGCCAGGTGTATTGCCTCACACTGCTGTACTTACGCAGGTGTGAATAACAAAGTGTGTGGCCAGGTGTATTGCCTCACACTGCTGTACTCACGCAGGTGTGAATAACAAAGTGTGCGGCCAGGTGTATTGCCTCACACTGCTGTACTCACTCAGGTGTGAATAACAAAGTGTGCGGCCAGGTGTATTGCTTCACACTGCTGTGCTTACGCAGGTGTGAATAACAAAGTGTGGGGCCAGGTGTATTGCCTCACACTGCTGTACTTACGCAGGTGTGAATAACAAAGTGAGCGGCCAGGTGTATTGCCTCACACTGCTGTACTCACTCAGGTGTGAATAACAAAGTGTGCGGCCAGGTGTATTGCCTCACACTGCTGTACTTACGCAGGTGTGAATAACAAAGTGTGCGGCCAAGTATATTGCCTCACACTGATGTACTCACTCAGGTGTGAATAACAAAGTGTGCGGCCAGGTGTATTGCCTCACACTGCTGTACTCACGCAGGTGTGAATAACAAAGTGTTGTGGCCAGGTGTATTGCCTCACACTGCTGTACTCACACAAGTGTCAATATGTCAACCTGTAAGTAGTGTACAGTCGCGGATAAAATAAATCATTCTAGTGCCATATCGCCAAGCTTAAGGCCTTTCTACACGACGGGTTAAATGGAGGTGGGGGATGTATTGATAGAGGGAGAGGCTGGGGGTGGTGGAACCGTAAGGTAGGAGGGCCCAAGTTAAGGGCCTCATACAGTATATGTATAGTGAGAGTGTATGTGGTCTTAGAATTATCCTTAACACCTGAAGATGTTAAGGATGGTAGATATAGCTTGACGTTGACTACCTTAATGGCCCTGGCAGTTGATAGGCCTAAGGCTTAAATAACTAACCAACCAGGAGGGAAGGTGTCCGGGCAGGTGTTATATGGACTTAACATTCCCTTTGCTATCTATGCCTTGAGATTCTGGGGAGGAATGCGCGTGAGCCTTTGGCAGGTATTGTGTCATTAGGATTGATAAGGGGACGCTCCTAATATGACAACAGTTGAGAAAATGGGGCGTGGCTTGCTCACTGCCAGTACCCTAAAGTAGGCTGCTACCTCTTGCCACTATCGTTCTTGAAAGGAAAAATCAATAGTAAGTGAGAAAAAAAAAGAGGAGAATAACTTAATGCTTGATCATTTCCACCTATTGCCACTTCCGTTCTTGAAAATAAAAATATCAATATTAATTGATTAAAAAATTCAGAATTAATTGTTGGATAGAATGCGACTTGTCCACCTTGTAATATGTTTACTAGTGTTGCCCAGGAACATGGATTGGCGAGTCGCGGCTGGCTACAATATTTCTCCTCATATTAACGTTCTTATGAATGTCTAATTATCGTCGTTTAAAGCCTAAATCACCCCCTGAAAAAAAAATAAGATAATGGATGGCACTGTATAATTATCATAAGATAAGTGTCCTCATTTATTACTTTCAAACATGTAAACAGAAGATAATATATTGAAAAAAATCGACCCTTCTCTTCCTTCTTTCATGAAGTACCCGGCTTTCTTCAATTCCCTCCCTCTCTTATGAGCAACTTGCATCACATACTACCCTCCCACACCCCTCCCCCAAGTAAACTGTTCCCCTTCTCCACCCGGCCAGACACATACAGTAGGTGAGGTGGTGGTGTGTATGATTACTTTTGACAGCCACTGTACAGAGCAAAACAAATAATGAAGTGGAAATAACTTTTCTTTTAACATTCAATGCCATAATATCCTGACCCCTGGGGTCTGTCAAACACACCCTCTGTGACCTCTACTCTTTAATTTGAATCCTTTTGCACTCACAGGATGAGTATTAGGTGCACAATAAACTAGCAGCTGTATATGAAAAAATTCAAAAGCGGATCCCCGCCATTTTAACACACATCACCACATCACACACACAAACATATAGATGATCAGTACGGATGAGCCTCGACCTGAGCCCTGACAGAACATTAAGATTGCACTTATTCGCGATGAGGAAGTATATGAGATTGATTTTATAAGTTATATTTATGTTCCATATAATATATTTATGGTTTATTCAACTTTCTAATGATTTTTCCCAATGTATGTGTGTAATAATAATAATAATAATAATAATAATAATAATAATAATAATAATAATAATAATAAACGGTTTATTAATATAGTTGCAGCCGGTGGCTGAAAATATACAGACTTACATTTGATTTAGACATAATGATATAATATGCATTGAATATATTTACAGGGCTGTACAGTACATAAATCAGGAGTTGTTTATTATTTTAACAATAGATGGGATGGTGCTATTCTTATATCTATCGGTGCGGGCTCTTATGGGCTGAAGTGTGTGTGTGTGTGTGTGTGTGTGTGTGTGTGTGTGTGTGTGTGAGATGGCTTCAATTTGAAATTTAAATTTGGCCTAATACAGCGGATAGTTTTTGTATCCACATTTTTGCACTCAGTCGCTAAGTCAATTCCCACGTATAGATCAAGGCACACAAATGTGCTTGAATGTCCCTCACGCAGGTGTGAATAACAAAGTGTGCGGCCAGGTGTATTGCCTCACACTGCCTTCCTCGCAGAGGTGTGAATAATAAAGTGTGCGGCCAGGTGTATTGTCTCAGGCTGCTGTACTCATGCAGATGTGAATAACAAGGTGTGCGGCCAGGTGTATTGCCTCACGCTGCTATACTCACGCGAGTGTCAATATTCAACCTGGATGTTATGTACAGTCGCGGTCAAAAGAAATTATTAATCTCTCCGACGGGTTCCAAGAAGGTGTGTGGGGGGGGGGTTGAATGGGGGAGAACTGGGGTCGCGGAACCGTTAGATAGGAGGGCAGAAGTTAAGGGCCACATACAATATGTAGTGAGAGTGTATGTGGTCTTAGAATTATCCTTGAACTTGTCGGCCTGTAAAACACTCAGTCAACAGGGATGCCCTCTGGTGGACCTTCAGCCGTTTTGGCTGCCTACCAAAATTCATCGCCATGATGGCATGAACGGCAGTGTCCTGCACAGTGGCACCCAGTCTGAGTTCTTCCCCATCCAAACAGGGGTTAAACAAGGGTGTCTACTGGCACCAACTCTTTAACCCATTTTCTTGGCTGCTTTCCTTACTCGTGCCAGCGCCAATTTAGCCGGCGGGGTGGACATCGGGTACCGGATGAAAGGTCTTTTCAACATAAGACGACTCCAGGCAAGAACAAAGGTGTCGGCAGCTTCCATTACTGAGCTTTAGTATGCAGACGACCTCACCCTTGTCGCTCACACTGAACGCAACCTACAGGAGATCCTGAACACCTTCGCAGATGCGTATGCACACTTCGGCTTTGAGGTGAATGTACGTAAGACTCAGATTCTCTTTCAGCCTGTCCCTGGTTCAGACACACCTCCACCATTAATCCAACTTGACGGTACTACCCTCTCTCATGTTACCCACTTTCAGTATCTCGGCCCACACCTGTCCACCACCACGAATATCGATGAAGAGATTCAGCATCAGAGCAGAAGTGCATCTCTAGCCTTTGGCAGACTCCGAAACCGTGTTTTAAGCTCTAGGGAGCTGAAATTATCTAGAAAGTTACACGTATATCGAGCAGTGGTCCACCCCACCCTGCTATATGGCAGCGAGACACGGGTCACATACAGGAGGCACATCAAGGCACTTGAAAACTTTCACCAAAGTAGTCTACGTTCCATCCTTCGAGTTCGCTGGGAAGACAAGAGAACAAATGCCAGTATTCTTGCTGACACCAACTGTAGGGGCATCTAGGCTACCATTATCCATGAACAACTACGCTGGACTGGCCATGTTACCCGCATGGACGACAGTATACTGCCAAAGCAGCTACTTTACAGTCACCTGATGAATAGTAAACATAACGCTGGCAGGCAACTGAAAAAGTATAAGCTATAGTCTTAAGACACCCCTGAAAAAGTGCCAAATCGACCCCCCTCACCTGGGAGACGATTACTCCACACCGTAACGCTTGGAGGATCACCACACGAGGTGTCAATACTTTCGAGTTAGTCCAACTGCCTAACGAGGCAGACAAGCGCCAAGCGCCGGTCCCGTATCGGCCTCTTTAGTCACCTCAGAACTCACCTACCTAGGTGACATGTTTAATAACTCATATCGATTGTATTATAGCTGGATGATCGTCATACTGTACTTGATTCCGAGTGACAGCAAGGGAAAGCTCCTAATATGACAACAAAAGAGAGGAGGGGGCGCGGCTAGCTCACCACCAGTAACACCTCTTGCCACTACCGTTTTTTTTTAAACAAATCAATTTTATTTGATAAAAAAAATTCAGAATGAATTGTTGATAGAAAGCGGCTTGTCCACCTTATATTATGTTTATTAGAATTGTGAAAATCGATGAGAGGTGATGTGGTAATAGTGGTAATAGTATTTGGCCACTGTTCCACACCCAGCCCAGGAACATGGATTGGCGACTCGCCGCTGGCTTCAATATTTCTCTTCATAATAACGTTCTTATAAATGTCTATTTGTCGTTGTTTAAAACCTAAAGCAGAACCTGAAACAAATATGAATGGCACTGCATAATAATCATAAAATGAGGGTCCTGATTATTACTTTCAAGTATATAAACCTAAGATAATATAGTGAAAAAATTACATCCACCCTTATCTTCCTTTATTTCACGAAGTTGCCTTCTTTCTTCAATCTCCTTCCTCTCTGATGAGCAACTTGCATAGCATACTACCCTCCCACACCCCTCCCCCAAGTAAACCATCCCACCTCTCCACTCTACGTAATTTACCGTGCAGAAAGGACCCAGCCAGACACAAGGGTGAGGTGGTGTTGTGCATGATTACTTTTGACCGCGACTGCTCAGCCAAGATCAAAAGTCTTGTCGTTTCTACTGCTGCTCCACCAACACAGAATCGAGCTTATAAATTCGAAGCATTTATGGAAAGAAAAATGCATCCATGTCTATTGCTTCGGGTTCATGAGTCTGATTCTTGGGGTTCGTACAGGTTTAGCATAATATATTCCCATTAGAATGAGTTCACTTGTGTCAGGCGAATAAATGACCCTAGGGATACCACAGGAATAAAAACGTCCTTTTTTCAGATCATATTCACGTGGGGTCTATATTAAACGGAATATTAGTAAAATCATATAAGAGGGTTTAAAAAAGAATGGGAAGATGAGTCGACCTGTCCGCTTTGTTATTTTTGTACAGTATTACTATGACTCAACACCTAAAGTCTTCAGGTATGCATTCTCATAGCTATGTAAATGCACTCGTGGTTAATATTATACAAACTACTAAAGATAACGTAAAGTTTACCCTCGTGACGCCATCAAAAAGGACAACTCCAGATCAAGCTGTACGAATTAGTGAAAGAGTGGATAGCAATGATTAAACATCGTAACACTACCTAGGGGTTAGGTTAGTTTAATGGGTTGGGTTAGGTTAGATTTGGTTAGGTTAGGTAAGGTTAAATTAGATTTCGTTAGGTTAGGTTAGTAAGTGTTAACATGTTTAAACATAGATGAAATAATATGGGGTTATTTAATCTTGATGTTATTTCAAGGATTTTTTCGGAGTATTGATGCGTTTATCGAACCAAGTGGAAAGTGTATCAGAAAGTAAATAGAAAATTACCTTTTTCTGTTTAGGTTCACCTATTTTCTATTGCTTGTGTATATTTACTTTTATATCATTGACGTGTTCTTTTAAATAATTGCTGTTTGTTTATTTTTATTTAGTTTTCATATTTATGTTTTGTCTCTTTACTAAGTTATGATTTGTTTGACGTAATTTCTATTTTTCTATTTAATACCTATATCTCTATTTTCTTTTCAATTATTTACATATGATAACTATATACTTATATTTCTTTACATATGTCTCAGATTTATAAGTTATTTTATTTTTTATTTACTTGGCGGTATAAATTTTTTTGCTGTTTATTTCTAATTATTATAATTTTATTAGCAATTCCTCAGACTCCTTCCCTCTTCCCGTATACACTCACTGTAGATTGCAAAAAGGCTTTAGAACAACTACTTGAGGATAAATCCCTAAAGAACCGTTCCCCTCACAGGATTACATGGGGCTAAGAACTAGCTACTTCCGAGGTACTGTGTAATTTACTTTTGTTTTAAGGAGATTTTGTCATGATCAGCCGTCTGGAACATTCAATTATATATAGAGGATTTTTTCATGAAATACAAATATACACCGTGTATAGTTTTAGAAAGATTCAAGTTTTGTTTCTTTTACTACTCTAGAATCTTTGTTTCACTGTACAACAATGTATTATTTTATACATTGTAAAAGCCTTTTGTTTTTACAGTATGGAGTTACTGTATTTGATTGCAGTGTCTCCTCTTACCGGAGATTTATATAATATTTCAAATTTTAATAATTATTATATATTGATGTAATTAAAGGTACTGTTTTTACTGAGGTATAATGAAGAATTTCTGTCTTTAAAATTTTAAAATCCAATTAAAAGATGTATGATATTTACCTAAGACTTAACCTTCTTATGACAGGTAATAACGTGCGGCAAAAGCCTTTTTTCAACTGGTCGATGATGACTAATACAAATCAAGTTTTCTCTGCACCAGTTTTGAAATCTCTAACTGCACCAGTCATAAACCCAAGATTCAATTCATTTCACTTCTTGGTTTCAGGGAAGATTCTGTTTAATGCAGAAACTAATGTGTGGCTAAAGCTTTCATCCAATTATACTTCATAATGGGGGTCTGTATCGGGTCAAGGCACTCACAGTCTTCCTCTCTTCCTGTTTCACTATATCTATCTTTTTATGTTAGTTTTTTATGTCTGTCTCTCCTATGCTTTATTGTTTGTGTACTCTCTCTCTCTCTCTCTCTCTCTCTCCCCTTTTGTCAGATATAAACCAATTACCTCTTTCTTGTTCCATTTTAATTTCAGGGTTCCTCTGTTAAGTCATGTTATTTACTGTTAGTGTTTTTTTAAGCGTTAACGCAGTCATGTACGAGTCATGTACCCTGTACTATGTTTAGCACAAAAGTTCTGATATAAAGTTTGGTATACGCTACAACGTGTAGTGCAAGGTACGCGAGCATTGAGCGAACCATTTCTTTATGTAAATGCAATTTAAGTTAAGAGCTTAACTGGTGATAACATTTTAATTATATCTAATTTTTGTGAATTATCTTCCATTCATCTTTTCTTTCAATACTCTGTTCATAGGAAAGAGAGAGAGAGAGAGAGAGAGAGAGAGAGAGAGAGAGAGAGAGAGAGAGAGAGAGAGAGAGTCGAGCTTCCCAATCATCTCACCCACGTGTGTCTTATTAAAGCTCCTAACAAAATAAATTGTCAAGTAATAATATTTCTTCCTTCCTTCTTGTCCTCATGTCACAAGAATGGTGTCACGACGTTTGTTTTCGAAAAAAAATTACTCGAACACCTCAGTAGCGTGTAACAAGACCAGGACAATGGCTGGTGAGATGAAGACAATTCTCTTGCAGACACCACTTTTCAGAGGGTCCTGCACACTCCACCACAATTGCTTTCTCTCTCACCCTCCACAATAGAAAGCTAAATCTTCCTTGAATTTTCACTAGTTATTTTTTATTCTAGTGTATAAACTGACTTTGTGTGCGTGGTGGGAGATCTCTAGTTGTTGATTCTCAGAAACACATGAAAAACAACTTTCAACATATCCCCTTAGTGTTTTAATAGTTGTGGCACAGATATATATATAAAGACAACATGCTACACTGGGGAGGGCGACTATTTTTGGTTGTTGTCGTGGGTTGTCGGTAGGTCGTGGAGAGACTGTAGTTCACACGTCGGTCCCATTTTCCCATCGTTTTATAACTAACTACTAACATAAATTGCATACTATAGCTGAGGGACAAATGTGAACACTGTGCCCGAGTAACAAATGTACAATGTGCTTGGGTAATATAAATGTACACTGTGCCTGAGCAACAAAATATTACACTGCACCCGAGTAAAAAAAAAAATATACACTGTGCTTGAGTAATATAAATGTACACTGTGCCTGAGTAACAAAAATGTACACTGTGCCTGAGTAACAAAATGTATACTGTGCTTGAGTAATATACATGTATATTATTTTAGACACTGTGGAACTTTTGTGGACGGAGATGAGGTAAAGGCAGCCGGCGTCACTCTGGCATGAATCATTTACGAGTCCAGCCACGGTGTAGACCAACATGGCTTCGTGTCACGTAGAACAGGCAGGTTGGAAAAGGTTGCCTTTATATTCATTTTCTGTTTATTGTGTGTGTGTGTGTGTGTGTCGCTCGCTAGTAAAGAAACAGTTCGATAAATTCAATTTTACTGGAGAAACATCATATGGATCTTATGTTCTGAAACTGAATACAAAAAATGAGGACGAAGACCTTAAAAAAAATACTTATATCAAACTCAGTCTTTCACGTTGACAAAGGAGAGAAAATGGCGCATCATAAGAGAGAGAATAACAATAAACCAATTTTAGTTCCCAGCCGTAAGCAGGAACATGATCTTGTTATCCTGGATCATTATTTTAAATTACTCCACCTCTTATCTAAATCATATTGGCCAAGTCAACCCTGTGCCGCAGTTTCATATTGGTGAATGATGTAGAGTGAGAATAGTATGTGGCTGGCAATATAAACTTTAGTTGGAGTGACTTGTGGTGTACAGCTGGTGGGGTCCCTTGTAGGATGAAATTATTCACCCTCTACTGCTGTGCGAGTCTAAAAGTGAAAATGATAAACAAAAGATTGACTAATTAGTTAAAGTGCTCACTGATAATTTTATCTAGGACAACCTTGAATAGGAAAGTGTATTGAGGAAAGATATAGAAAAGAATAAGGAGAAGCAAAGAGACGATAATACCTAAGGATTAACATATATTAAAATTCTGAAGAAAACAAATTAGCTTCCATCCTCAAGATATTCAATAATTCTTATAACTCGTTTTATTTTCCTTTGTCTTTCACACTCGCCCCATCCGATCCTCGCTCCCTTTCATTATTATTCTTTGAAGGCGAGCGTAAATTCTCAGTAATCACGCCGTTCTCAGAGAGCGTGTAATAATCCGGTATTCAGGTCTTGCTCAGAGATATTGCTCCTCCACTGCACCAAAAATAAGAGAGAAGCAAGATCGTGAGAACCCAGAGTATGGCAGTCCGGCCGCTGGTCCCTGGCGGGCAATTAGTAATTTGTTTATGATTTTTGTCGATTTAGAGCGTCTTACCAACTCTCAGAGAAAGGAGTCTGCCGTTTTGTTCTTTTAATGTTGTTAGTTGTTGCTACTGTCAGAGGCCTTAAGCACTCCTTCACCGAGTCTTTGGTGGACCACTAGACGTCAGCTATAAATCTTGATAAGTGTTTCATTTGAATATTACATTATTCTAGGAATAAAGTTTACATATTGGAAACGTTTCCTGTTGGCAAGTGATGATAGACTTTGACTGAGGCAGTTTTTAAAGCGTCCCTCTGCGGGTGGAAAGAGAGCACCTAGTGTTGTTGATCGCTCGTGCTGGCGCTGCTTTGTGGTGCGAACTTTTGAGACAGAGATACGTCGTGTTAAAGGATGGACTAACAGAAATCTATTCCTGAATTAATTGTTCACTCTGGTTGGCTACTGGCTGAGTGCAGTGTACTAGTACCGTGTTCCTGGCAGTTAATAGTTAAAAGCTGTGTTGCGGAAGTGGAAGTGTGTACACGAGCTTTCACCAAATTCTGTATATACAAGAGTAACTTTTGTTGTCAGTCTACGAGTGATTTTTTCTAAAAAGTTTTGGAAAGTTATATTCATACATACATACATACACACACACACACACACACACATACATATACATATATATATATATATATATATATATATATATATATATATATATATATATATATATATATATATATATATATATATATATGTGTATGTATGTATATGTATATATATATATATATATATATATATATATATATATATATATATATATATATATATATATATATATATATATATATATATATATATATATATATAGGTGCTACAGCGATTTGAATATTTAATAATATATCACAAAGTTTTCTTTTAGGGGGGACGGAAGTGCTTTTAACATTTAACACAGTCGGTCTTGTGTAGATGGTGCCCACAGCAGAGACATAAGAGGCGAGTAAGGCTAAAGGAAAAGGGCTTCAGAGGGCAGGTAAAAATACGGTTAATGGGCTTAGGGGCGTCACCAGACTAATGTAATTTCTTTTAATCTTTCGTTGTTCATGACTAATCGAAGCATGTGTACTTACGTACAATACGCACTTTACCCCTTCATACGGTGACTCCACTTTTAATATTTTATTTGGCTAACAACTGATGACTTTATTCGACAGAGAAAGGATCCCAAACACGAGTGGTTAAAGAACTTAGTTATTAAAGTACAGCACTACATTATAAAATAAACATGCAGATTGATTATAACGAGACAAATGTGTAACTTAAATTGTAATTGTTTGTGTCTAGTGTACAGTTAAGTCTAGTACACACGTTTAGAGACCTAAGATGTTAGTGATATACTGTAACAACCATATGAAAGTTCAGCATTTTGAGAGAATAGTTTGTTGTCTGTGTCTTCAGCCATTTCATGCAAAAAGGAAAGGAAGGAAAAATAATACCTGTCAGGATTGCTTGAGATGCACTCCTTTGGTCCCATTCAAAACGTCAGCGCTATTTTACTCAAAGACTTTGATCTGCTCGGAATGAAACTTTAGGCCATCCTTTAGTTAATATGAGTGACTCTTTGAACGTGTTGCCAACCTCCTGAAGGGATCTGAACACAGAGAACATCACATATCCTGAGCAGCAGCAACAGCAGCACTCTCTCTCCACCGTCTGCCTCTCAGGAACCTCTCTTGGTCGAGGCTGTCCTCCGGGACGCCTCAGGGAGATGTTCTCCAAGTATCTCACCACAGAAAGTGTTTCACTGCAGTCTTTTGGTGTGTGTGTGTAAAATTCGGCGAGGATTCTAAATAATAATAATAATAATAATAATAATAATAATAATAATAATAATAATAATAATAATAATAAATCGTGACTAACAATTTATAAATGCATTAAAGTGGTATAAACCAGACATTAGTAACATGATAAAGTGTCAACAATTCTCTTTAGTGTTCCTTGTATGTGCCGGCCCCAAGAGACCAAACCCGGTCGTTTAGCGTCTTATTCAGGATTGGGTGGTGATGTGCGACGCTGCTCCGTTCGTGACACTACTGTAGCTGGCCTCACACCCTGCCCATAAGTATTACATATGATTGGTGAGTTGTGGGAGCACGCTAGTACGCCACTTAATCGATCACATTCATTACAAAGGCATTGTTTCCTGGAAAATTGGCAAAGGTTAGTGACGTCAAGTCTTGACCTTTAAAATATATCGGCTCTACTTTAAGGTGATGAATCATACATGCAGAGTTTACTGTACTGTCCGAAGGTGTGGGGCAGAACGTTGTACATAACTTAAAACTCTGTTAAAAGGTTTTTGAAATCCAAGAAAAATAATGTTTTGAATTTTTTTTGTATGGTTTCAAATAAGACTATAATATATATTTACGGAGAGAAAAAGGTGAACTGCCTTGAATGATGTTAATAGCAGAAGTGAGGCCGTCGTACTTTCAGTAAGGTTGAGGTATATTACTTCCCGATGTATCTACGAGTATTATAATTTTGTTTCTAAAATTTAACCATCCGTCTATCAATGTCTCCGTTATAATATATTGGGTTCGTATCATCTACTGTATGTCTTTCTTATTAATCTTGTTACTTTACCTCTTTGTTTCTAACCTTTATCCCTGTCTGTCTGTCTGTCGGTCTGTCTCTTTCTGTCAATTCATAAAATTTATGTACTTTGCCCTTAATTAATCGTATTTAGCTTTTACAAATTAATTTCATACCCACTTGATACCATATAATTAGACTAAGTTATTTCATAATTACTGTAGGTAATTGGCCTCATTAATGTTTAATTACCAGTATTATGAATATATGAGCGGGTCAGTTCAAGATAATGCAGTTACGTATTTAGGATTTTATCTAATAGTGATGTGGGATTTTTAAGCTTTGTTCCCGATTTCCAATTAAGCTTATATAGCCTAAGATAAACTACGCTAACCTAACCTAACCTAACCTAACCTAGCCTAACCTAAACTACGCTAACCTAACCTAAATAATAATGACAACAATAATAATAATGATAATAATAAAATATAATGCATACTTACATAAATAAAATAATAAATTCAGATACAATGGCTTAGAATCACCATCACTTCATCAATTTCAAGTAAAGTGAAGCAGCATTAATCCTCGTTCAGTAAGTGGTCTGTCTTCGTGAACACATCCATCATCACACACCCAGCAGGTCGCGACACACACACACACTTCCACCACCACACACCACCTCCAGGTAATACCACACGACCCTTTACACCTCTCTCATTCCAGGTAACGTAATTTATTTTTTATTTTTTATTTTTTTTAGTCTTGTAGTTCGCTTTGATATTATAGTGAAAATAAGAGGTATCCATCTTGATTTCCTTTCATCAATTCATTCTGTCACAACTTCCTATATATACAACTCGATATTTTTCTGTTTACTAATTAATTAATGTACACTCTTATCGTTCTCTTGAGAGTATTGTATTAAGATTAATTTAGAAGTAGGTAGAATCTCTATTAGACAAAACAAATCAAATAGGTCTATCATCTTTTCTAGAAATGCATGAAATTTTTTTTAATCTTTCTTGATGTGAGTGATAACAATTTCAAAAATATTTGGTGGTAAGGTAAGCACTCTCTCTTTCTTTCCTCTCTTTTTTTTCTCACAGTAGATCTTGTACAACACTCTCTCTTTCTTTCCTCTCTTTTTTTTCTCACAGTAGATCTTGTACAACACTCTCTCTTTCTTTCCTCTCTTTTTTATCTCACAGTAGATCTTGTACAACACTCTCTCTTTCTTTCCTCTCTTTTTTCTCTCACAGTAGATCTTGTACAACACTCTCTCTTTCTTTCCTCTCTTTTTTATCTCACAGTAGATCTTGTACAACACTCAATAGTATTCGGGTTAGGAGGATTTTCTTACCAAAGACAGGAAAATAAGAAGCTAGAACCTGACCGAATCATTAGTTAGTCTCACAAGGTTTCGTAAGTTAGAATAAAGTTCGGGGAAGTCATGTAAACCTACTCAACTTCTGTACAACTTTAAGTAGCACGCCATCGCTACCGTGTGTGTGTGTGTGTGTGTGTGTGTGTGTGTGTGTGTGTGTTTTCGAATACATTAGTGCCTCGTACTGTGTATGTGTGTGTGTTTTCGAATACATTAGTGCCTCGTACTTGATCAACTTTATTTTGTTTCGTAATATTTTCTATTTACGAAACTTCTTTGGGCAGTTTTCTTATATGATAAAAATTCTTGGCCTAACATTCATTAAGTGATGTCTGGGTAACTAAGGCAGCCAGCTTCTTGACGACTTACAAGCCAGCGTGTGAAGGTGTACCCGCCAACTCAGAAGTTTTCTCCCCAAATAACTCTCTCTAGGCTAATATTTAAAAATTAGCTGCACACAGGGGTAATACCCGCCCATCGCTGCAATCTTGTTTACATCAGTTACCTAAGTTGTTCAGAGCCGGTCGTTTGCTGATATTTTTCTGTTACTCTACTTTTTCCATTTTCTTCTTCCCTCTACCCTCTTCTACTGTCCCAGCCTCTGGAGGACCTGCAGGGAGAACTTAACCCTGGGTAAATTAACACAGTCCAGCCTCCCGCCGTATGACATCCGTACCCTCCTCCCCCCCACACTCCTTCCACGTCAAAATAACAGACGACACTGGCGACGCACACACTGCTCGTGCACCCCGATAAAGTGCACATACATTTCCATGGCGGATTAAGTACGTGCACTTGTAAAAAAAAAATGCCATGGTCGATGCAACTAAAAGTAAACGATCATCATCTTAAAAGTAAGATGATTGTAGGCAGCGGAGGCCATCTCCCGGCTCAATACTGCTGTGTGTCTGTGTGATTTATCTACTAGAAAGACCGACATCACTTGTGTGACAGCAGATGATTGTCTCAACCTGTGTCATGACAGCTGTAACTTTTCGGGCCAGTACTTTCAGCGTACGCAAGTCTGAGAGCTAAGACAATTGCGGGAGATTGGTCATGAGGTCGTGTATGCTGTATGAACCTGACCTGTCGGCCGAGTTGGTGCAGGAACAAGCCTCATCTGATAGCCTCGCCTCCCATGACATTAAAATATTGGTTGGATTTTAAAATAGGTTTCTTTATATAAAGTCACCTTTAAACCAGTTAAGCTGTAAATCATAATTGCATTCTTGCTACAGTGTCTTACCATATTGTGAATCAATAATGTAAACAATTATATATAAAAGAGAGAGAGAGAGTTTATTGACTAGATTGAGATATTTTAATTATGCAGTACTTTTTTCTCCACCTCATCTCCTTCGCCTTTCTCAGATAAAAAGTGAACTGTTGCTTAAACTCTCGGTGACTTTTAATTTCACAAAAACTTAGACAAAAGTTTTACTTCCTGGCCTCATTAATGTCGAAATCTCTGAAGTCTCACAGAGTTGAGGCAGACTTTCATTATGTTTCAGACAAGTTTGTAGTATTTCATTTATCTCTCTTATTGAGAATAAATTAATGTTTATTATATTATAATTTGCTTTAACAATGATTTAATCGTTTAATTGATAATACGTGAATGTTTGTAAACGTGGAACTGAACATGTGTGTGTTGTTGTGTTGCATAATGTGCATGTTTGGACGTGTACATAGATTCCTCTTCAATTTCTCCAAATGCTACAATATTGTACAGGAGTCTTTCAGGTGTTGCAAGGTGAGTCATCCCCTAAATTGTTTACCTGGCCGTTGTAGCCGTCTGTCTTCAGGGAAGAGAAGACTAATATCCCACTGTTTTAACCTCCCCCCCCCCCCCAATACAGTTTTACTAAAAGGTATTTGTAATAATCGCCATACAACATATATTT
Organism: Homarus americanus; assembly: GCF_018991925.1. NCBI lineage: Eukaryota > Metazoa > Arthropoda > Malacostraca > Decapoda > Nephropidae > Homarus > Homarus americanus. The sequence continues at coordinate 434,069 of NW_024738941.1, read as the reverse complement.
TCCCTCTAGTATTCTTAAAGGAAATGCCTGTTAACTCTAACATCATTTGCGTATTGAGGACTATTCTATCACAAGAGCGAGGAAGGGGAATAAGGTGAAATGTCATCCCTGTTAGTAACTTTATAATTATAATAGTACGGAAGCGGACGAAATCACCATCACACTATTGGCGTTTTCTAGCATCTACTTAAGGCCCGTGTAAGTGAAAAAGGAAATATGGGGTTTTACTGTACATCTACTTCTATTATCTCAGTATGACAGGGATTCTTCATGATGTAATTGTAACAATTTTTATAATAAAAATTAGTGTTCGCCTGGAATGATTCAACCTCATGAGTGACCTATAAGATGATGTCAGATATTGTTAAATGTGGAGGAACTTTTGGCTTCTGGTGACCATATACAATGACATCCTCCTTCAGTACGAAATATATTATGTGACGATGATATATATTAACATTATAGTGATCTCAACAGTTTAACTCAAAATTATCTATCTGTCAGTGTTTAGTATTTTATATGGATGTAATTTTACCCTCAAGTGAGTTTGTTGTCCTTTGTCCAGTGTTAGTACAGGAGGAAGCAAGAGTACCCGGAGAAAACCTGTAATATTTGGTAGGATTATTCTGGATAACACCCTTCTCACCTCCAACTCGGGGACTGAACCCAGGGCACACGGTATTGAGAGGCCAGTGCTACCGCTGCACCACCACCCAGTGTGCGTTCGTGTGATGCTGTGAACAAAGTCTGTGGTATTGTTCACGGAATTGACCCATAAATCCATAATTGAGAAAATAAGCAGATTAATGTAATGATTAGAATTTAAGATTACCTGAGAGAAAGAGAAACAAATTATGGACAGAGAGAGAAAAAGAGAGAACGTAAGAGCAAAGAGTGAAAAATAAAGAGAAAGAGAGAAACGAAAGAAGGAAATAAAGACGATAGACAGTGATAATAAAAAGAAAATAAAGACAGAATGAAACGAGAGATAAAATTGAGAGAGCGAGAGAGTGAAAGAGAAGAAAAGACAATAAGGAAAAGAGTGAGCCAAAAAGAGAGAGAGAGAGAGAGGCCTACATTTCATTTATCTGATAATAATCAATAGAGTAGCGATAAGAAAAAAACAGAAAAGAGAGAGTGGTGACGGTATGCAGATATAAACAAACAAATATAGCTTGCAACAGGAGGGGGCTGGTCAGGGTTTCCTCGAGGGAGACAGAGTGATGTACTGCCCAAAAACATTTTAGATGGGATTTTAACTTACTGTTGTATATATATAGAAGATACGTACGTGCGTGTGTGTGTGTGTGTGTGTGTGTCTGTGTGTGTGTTTTCCATGTCAATGTTAAATGTTTCTTCAGATTTTAGAAATGATCTCTCTCTCTCTCTCTCTCTCTCAGAGGGGGATATGGAATAATTAGCAAGAGCGCATGACATGGGGAGTGAGAGAGGTCTAAAATAAGCAAGAGAGAGAGTGGGGGAGTTAAAGTCGAACTCTCACTTAGTTATGGCAGATTTTTCAAAAGGCTGGACACCCACCTGCACACTCCACCCCTCACCTGCACCACCCTGGGAATCACCTCTATTACGACTATAAACCTAAGTGATACACGATGTCTTAAATTGGTGAAATCATCCAGAGACAGTGTGTGTTGTAGTTTTCACTCATCAGCCACAGGAGTGTCTGTCAGGTGTGAACCCCGAGAGTATCGACTCAAGAATCCGAAGCAATCACAAGTGAGGGATAGGTTACAGAATGATGGGTAAGGGAGGGGTGAGGAAGGGATGAGAGGGTGATGTGTGAGGGAACGGTGAGAGGGTGAGGAAGAGGATGAGAGGGAGGGGTGGAAGGGACAGGGTGAGGGAGGAGTGATGGGTTCTTGGCACTTTCCGTTGGCGCCTGACGGATGACACCATTCCCCATCTCCTAGGAGGGGTGGTGGAGGGATAGAGTTATGGGAGGGGATGATGGGTTAGGGAGAGGGTGAGGGGTGGGGGAGGAGTGGTGAAAGGTTGAGAGAGAGGGTGAGAGGGTGAGGGGGTGAAAGGGTGAGGGAGCAGTGAGAGGGAGAGAGTAAGGGATATGTGAAAGGGTGAGGGAACAGTGAGAGGGAGAGAGTTAGGGAGGGGGTGAGAGGGAGAGACGGTGAGGGAGGAGTAAGAGGGTGATGGGTGGGGATGATGGGTTAGGGAGGGTGGTGTGATGGGAGGGGGAATCCATACCCTTCCCAGTCGGTGGTTCTTGGCATCTGCCGTAAGCACCTAATGGATGGCGCCATCCGCCCACTTTCGCAAGTCACCAGGTCATCGCTTACCAGTATCCCAACTCAACATACCGATCCAACACCACAACCTGATCTTGGTTCGTGATTCTTGGCGCCATCCGTTCACTCTTCGGATGTCACCAATACTCGCTTGCAAGGCTCAACACACCCAGCACACTACGCCAACACACCACCACCACCGCCGCGAGGCATTCAATTTGAACCTGGGCACACCTCCTCCGGAGGATACCACTACAGTCCACACAGCACCAGCACCAGTCACTCCTACCAGTACGTACCGGGCACTCGACCTGAACCTGGGCACACCTACTCCGACAGGATAACGCTGCAGTTCCGTTATGCCACATCCTCAGAAATTTTTGGAAAATCTGACCAATATTATGGGCATACTGACGCCATGTGCACATAATAATAGGAGATGTGCACATGATAATAAGAGATATTCTGAGGTTAATAGTAATTATTTTTTACTCCACAGACACACCTGAGTACAATACATTAAAGAAAAGGTATTGGAATTTTGTGATGAAAAGGGGGGTGAAGACCTCCAGGCTCCCCTGGATCCGCCCCTCAACTGGTAACAGCTAGACGTGCAAAACTGCAAATAACTGTACAGTATATACAGTAGGCGATTTTTTTCTTGTATGTAGATCCAAAGTTTTGGCGCCCCCCACTATATTTACAATGATAAATGTTCCCCAGAGCCTACTAAAGATTGGGGACCACTGCGTTAGACGAATGAGAAGCACCCATTGTACTTTAAATAATATCAACTCAATGCCATGTATCTCGGTACCCGCCAGCTCATTCATTGTCTTCTGCCGCTGCCAGCACGTCACTCACTAGTATGTCTTACTCATGTTGTCTTACCTACTGTATGTAGCACCACATATTTCTTACCATGAAGTACTTGTAGTGGCACGTCTTGCCCCATCTCATTTCCTAGTTAAAACCTTCTGAGTGTTTTTTGTCTCTCATTTCCAGACATAAGAGAGGCAGTCACAAGCCCTTTCCACTTGCTTCCACTTGGTTGCAATTACCAATTTTTTACTGCACATTTTTTGTGTTTGTTATTCTTCCCGGGTGAAAATTGTTCAGTGTTTCTCGATAGTGCTGCCGTCACAAGTTTAACTTTTTTTATTTAGACAGTAAAATGTCAAGCTCACTCACTCTCTCTTTCCATCATTCGCTGTCTTTCTTTTTGTTTCCAAACATAGTCTAAGCTATAAAGGTTTTTCCTATATTTTAGACTTCACTTTCTGTCTCTCTGTCTCTTCCTCAGTCTACCGTGTCTACGCTTCTCTCACCTCATTCACCAGAAGCTATAACTTTTACGTCGACTCGCACCTGTTGTAACACCTGTCTCATATACACTAAAATCCTCAACTTTCTCTCCCTCTCACCACAATTCGAATATCGCTTCTCCCTACCCTTTTTATTTTTCTGCAGATAATCCCCCTTTATGTCCACCAAACTGTGTATATATTGTTATTTTATGAAGCAAATATTTACTCTCTCACACGTGAAAATTTGACGGTGGGTCTGATATAGTTTCTGAGGGTTCTATACGGTATTTTTTTTTTATATAACTATTTTCTCTTTCTAAGCATTGTCTGTACCTGTGTCTTAATCTTTCGTGTATCTCTCTGTATTATATGGTTAGTGTCTCTCGTTAGTTGTCTCTTATCTATCGGTCTGTGTGTCTCTCTCTCTCTCATTGTTTCTTATCTTCTCATTCTTTGGTTCACACAGTATCATTTTACCACGTATGATTTTCATTTAACATCACCGTCGTATCACACGTGATCATAAGCCGTTGAGTATCGCAATACTGTATTAAATTTGCACCTAAAGTCAATATTTTGGGATAACATTACGAGTAAAATTCATATTAATCTTCATATTTTTTACACCTTATACAATTAAGCTTAAAATTAAACTTTCAAATTAAGCAAACATAGAAAACATTGGAAACCGCGTTAATTCTATACACTGACTCCCATCCCTAAGGTGGCTGTGAAGCGGAGTACCCACCCATGGTCTGGATTTCTGCTAAATGGCTTAACAGAAAGGAGAGAATAGACTGTGTACCAGAAATGAAATGAATATTCCTCCAGCTGGTGATAAGTTCTCTAGTATCTGATATTACGAATCTAACAACATCATTAGTAGAAATATAAAACTCTTAACGTTGTTGCCCGTGGATGTAAGAAGCTCTCATACCCACACCCTTTCTTACATCTCGCTGACCAGGTGTATCTAGTGCGCTTTTAAGTATATTTTAAGTATATATTTCAAGCGTAAATTTGGCATGATTTTCTTTTCAAGAGTCTTTGTCACCTTTTCTATTCAGTGATATTAATATAAATGTTCCCTCGATATTATTTCCAGAATATTTAAAATAAAAAGTCTTATGTAAGATTTTTCAGGCGATTTAGTCACCCATGTGTATGTTGCAAGTGTTTAGGAAAGAGTAAATTTTGAATGTTTTCTCGAAAATGTTAATGTTTGGTGTAAATTTCTATGAGGGATAATTCTCTAATGTTTCAGAAAAAAAAATGCCAGTGTTAACATTTACTGTAAGTGCTGACCAGTCTTATTCATATCAGTCATAATAAGTTTCTCACACATACCAGTATAAACAGGTGTTGTAAAGGACGATCTTCTCAGTTCCCGCACATCAGAACAAACAGGTGTTGTAAAGGACGATCTTCTCAGTTCCCGCACATCAGAACAAACAGGTGTTGTAAAGGACGATCCTCTCAGTTCCCGCACATCAGAACAAACAGGTGTTGTAAAGGACGATCTTCTCAGTTCCCGCACATCAGAACAAACAGGTGTTGTAAAGGACGATCTTCTCAGTTCCCGCACATCAGAACAAACAGGTGTTGTAAAGGACGATCTTCTCAGTTCCCGCACATCAGAACAAACAGGTGTTGAGGGCGTTCACTAATGAGAGAAACATGAGGCTTGTAGGTGTAAGAAGGAGGTAGAACCTTCTCCCTCGTCAGGACACCCAGCCTTTAATGAGCGAGGCGAACGTCTGGGAGAGTAATCCAGTATTAACTAGTGCGAGAACCACATCACCTGACGCGAGGGAAGGAGTGGAAAAGGTTTTAGACTTTGAGGATTTAAGATGGTAAGTTTATAACACTGACAGGATCTACGGTGCTAACAGTTACACTAATACCCGATGGAATAAAATTATATACATTTTTGTTTACAGTGTTAAAGTTACAGTATTAAGAGGGGGTAATGGATATTGTTTAACAGTGTGATATATTAAGAATTTCTGGATTTGCCCCTCCCCCAGTTTATTTAACTTGACGATTAACAACCCTAACCTAACCTAACATAGAATTACCTTATCATAATCCACCAGGTAACGTTAGGGAGTCGTGACAGTAGAGAATAACATGGAGAAAATTGGTGACTTTTGTTGTTGGCAAGTTGTCTGATGATTAGTTATTAATTTCTGTAATTACATCATAGCTGGATAGAAATGTAGACAGGATATGAGTGGGAGGGGTCTGAAAGAGAGAGAGAGAGAGAGAGAGAGAGAGAGAGAATGTGTGTGTGTGTGTGTGTGTGTGTGTGTGTGAAAATTAACGGTTTATTGAAAAACACATCAGTCAGAGGCAGAAAATATACAATAAACAAAAAATGACACATTATTTGATATAGTGACATTGGGGAGCAGTATGTTTAACACAAACTTTCAATACATAGAGCTAACATACATAACAGGCTATATATATATGAATCGGTGATGCTTTGTTGTTGTAGAGGAAACACGTGGTTATTAGTGTGTGTGTATGTATGTATGTATGTATGTATGAATGTATGTATGTATGTATGTATGCATGTATGTATGTATGTATGTATGTATGTATGTATGCTATGTATGTATGTATGCTATGTATGTATGTATGTATGTATGTATATATGTATGTATGTATGTATGTATGTATGTATGCTATGTATGTATGTATGTATGCTATGTATGTATGTATGCTATGTATGTATGTATGTATGTATGTATGAGAGTATATCAGAAAGAGAAAGTGTGAGTTTAAGTATGCAAATGAGAAAGTGTGTGAATACGAGGGCTGTGAGAGAATGTGTGAGTGAAAGAGTGTGTGAGATCGATTTTGATTTTGCCGCTTGCAGCGGCTACTTTATTGTGCACCCCACACTCATCCTGTGAGCGGTAGCGCAAAAGGATTACAGAGTAGGGTTTACAACGGGTCATAATAATTAACCCCCGTTGTCAGGATATTATGGCACTGAATGTTACACAGTATTTCAATTACATTATTTGTTTAGTTCTATACATAAAGGGTAACTTATTCACAAATGCGTGAGTACAGGCGTGCGAGGCAGTATGTCTGGCCGCACACTTTGTTATTCACATTTGCGTGAGAAATATTCAATCACATTGTGTATTTGGTTCGATACATGATAAATGATATAGTGTGTGAGAGATTACATGAGTGGGTGTGAATAAGAGGGATGTAAGTACGAGAGTAAAAGAGCAGAAGAACGTGACTTGTTCGGCCTGGATATAAAAATTTGAAGGAACTGACCCCATCTCACTAGTATGTAGATGTAATGAATAAATATGAATACCAATTAAAGATGATTTTTCTCCTTTAATATGCATCACTTCACAGGGGAATGAGAAGCGTATGAGAACAGAAGTGTGTGCTATTCCGTACACGTATTGGGGTTTATGGAGGAGCCTTTACATATGATCTTAATGAACAATAAACAGTAGAGTAGTAAAGAGTTGTAAAGGGAATACCTGTGCTACACCTCATCTCCGCCTAATGCATAAAAATGTAGAAATAAAACAAAGATGTTTTAAATTTCACAAACACTACACCTTAACATCTTATTTTCGCCTTATAATTCTGTAGTTAACCATTCCCTTTCTGTCGCACACACAGACACACGTGTGCGTGTGTATGTATATATATATATATATATATATATATATATATATATATATATATATATATATATATATATATATATATATATATATATATATATATATCACTTGCTTCCCGCTCGATCCAGTTATATTCTGCCCCAAGAAATCCAATTTTATCTCGCAACTTCACACTCCGTAAGGTACCTCTTCCTCAATCATGTCAGGAAACAGTCGGCAGAAGAAGTGAGGGAAGGTAGTGGTGGTGATTGAGTGAGTAGGAGGGTGGTGGTGGAGGTAGGAGGTGGTGGTAGGTGGTGGTGGTGGTGGTATGGAGGTTGATGGTTCTTGAGTGGGTAGAAGGGAGGGAGGGAGGTGACGATGGAGTAGGCGGGTGGTGGTGGTGAGGGGGGGTGGTAATGGTGATGGTTGTGGGGGTGTTGGTGAAGTGGGAGGATGGTGATTGTAGTGGTAGGGGTGGTGGTAGGAGTGGTAGTAGGAAGTAGTGTTGGTGGTGGTAGGTGGTAATAGTGTTAAGTGGTAGTGGTGGTAGTAGGAGGTGGTGGTTGTGGTAGGAGGTAATGGTGGTGGTAAGGGGCGGTGGTGGTAGTAGTGGTGGTGGAGGTAGGAGGTGGTGGTAGAGGTAGGAGGAGATGGTAGGAGGTGGTGGTGGTGCTGGTGGTGGTAGTAGGTGGTGTTGGTGGTAGTGGTGGTAGGAGGTGGTGGGGGTGGTAGGAGGTGCTGGTTGTAGGAGGTGGTGGTAGGAGGTAGTGGTGGTTGTTGGTAGTTGTGGCAGGTGATAGTAGTGATGGCAGTAGGAAGTGGTGGTGATAGCAGTGGTGGTAGTAGGAAGTGGTGGTAGGTAGTAGGAAGAGGTAGTAGGAAGTGGTGGTAGGTAGTATGAAGTGGGGGGTAGTGGTTGTGGTTTGCGTTTTAATGGACTCTGCTTTTGTTAATTTCACTGCTCAGTACCTGAAGTTATTTTCATATTCTGTTCCTTTTTACTTTGTCCGCCGCTACTGTTTTTTTCTCTCCTACTCTTTATTCTGTTGCTTAAATTGTTGGAACTTTTGTTACAACTGTTGCATAAATACTTTGGTGTGTGTGTGTGTGTGTGTGTGTGTGTGTGTGTGTGTGTGTGTGTGTGTGTGTGTTCGTCCGCTGCTTCCAAGAGAAATTTCATGTCCTTCCTATGAAAATTCTCTTTCATGAAATTTAATATGAAAACTAGTAAGAAATTATCTGATAATCCGGAAGTCATTCGATAAGTAATGACATTAATATAACCAATTGTAGTCTGGTGATTCAAATGTCACGAGCATTCCCTTGTTAAATTGACTATCTCAGTATGAATATTATTGTAATGACTCAAGGGCGTTCTCTTTATAGTAATTTGTATGGTCATAAATAACAAGCTATTCCGTGGTCACGATATACATCATAATTGACATTAAACGCATTGCTTGATCTGTCAATTTTAGATATGACAGACTTAGTCTAATGGCCTCGTACACAGGTTGCTGACAGTCAAATCTCACAAAAAAGCGACAACAAAACTGGCGTTACAGTTATGAACAAGACAGACACATTTGTTCTAAGTCAAAACATGTTACAGGTGAGTGTGTATCACAAAGGCTGCGTCATGTAGGTTTAACGAGGGAGATGATGAAGACTTAAAAAGGGACAGAAAGGTTAGATAAGGCAGGGCCAGGAAGGGTTTACAGAGGGGTGTGGCAGCCGGTGATGGTTATTACGTTGAAAGCAGGTGTTGTTAAGCTGACAAAAATGAGACACGAGCGCTTAAGGTGATGAGAACAGGGCGCATTACTCATTTCAGTGACGTAAGTTTGATGCAAGTTTTATACTACACTAAAGGGGACCAAAATCTGATGGTGAAATACCATATAGAAGAGAATGGAAAGTAACAAATGATGAAAAGTGGAAGATTACACCTTACACAGAGGCGAGGAAAGTGTTTTACATTTTAAGAGCATAGTTATTAAAGCAGTACAAAGATGAGGTGCAAATTCACACCAACAAAGAAGTGAAATCCAACAGTAAAAAATAAATTTGCAGGAATTAAAGAAGATTAGAAAGACAGAAGAGAAAGAGAAGACTAAATGCCACAGAAAGACAAAGAAATTTTAGGTGTTGATGAATGATGTATTAAGGGAGACAAAAAACTTGGGGAGACATAATTCTGCGTCGAAAACTAGAGTAAACTCCAATAATGAAGTTCCATTTAAAAGACAAGAAAGTAGAAAATGGTGGGATTTTCTGAGTCTTTGTGGAACCGACAAGGACCTGTGGAACCGACGAGGACTGGTTGATCTGACAAGAACCTGTGGAAGTGGCGAGGATCTGTAGAACCAAAGAGAAACTGCAGAACTGACGAGGACATTTGGAAGAGCCAGTTGAATACCTTAAAATTTTTAGAACCTAAATAAGTTCTGCTCGATTCTAAATGAACTGATGATGTTCACCGGTGGATTTTTTAAAACGTGAATTTCTTGCAAATCTCAGCTAACATAAATAAGGTTGTACTGTAGACTGAGATGAAACTTGAAAACTTCTGAGAACTTTGGCATACTGGAAAAGATCTACAGAGGATATCTTTAATAAAAAAGAGTTAGTTATACTTCATATGTGCCAAGTTCCAAAACGCTATACCAAAGAAAAAAAGTTATTGCTATGTTGTAATAAAGTCTTATGCATTTTAAGACTTAACCCTTGAAATTTGCTTGGAATTTTTTTCGGAACCTCTCTCCATTCTGGGTCTGTGATGAGTTTGAGGTAGAAAATCAGGCGCATTTTTAAAGAAAATCCCGTGAAGTTTCTGGAAAAATTCCCGGTCTGGGAGCAAATTCCGAAGTTGAAAATCAGATACATTTTCTGGAAAATTCCAAGAAGTATCCAGAAAGTCTCATTTTTTCTGGTTCTGAAGCAAATTCCAAGCGTGAAATAATGCATAATTCTGGAAAATTCAGAGAAAATTCTGGAAAAACACCTTTTTTTTCCGGGTCTGTGAGCAAATTCCGAGGACGAAATAATGTGTAAGTCTGGAAATATCCAGAAACTTTTTCAAATTTCTTTTGTTCTTGGTCTGGGAACAAGTTACGAAGATAAAATTATGCAAAATTTCCAGTAACCAGAAAAATTCCAGGGATGTGGGATTTTTCCAGGTTCGAGAGAGTTGTTTTATCACCCGGAAATTTCTTATCCCTGGAAGAGCTCTGCAACAATTATTCTGGCTAACGAGGATATCACTGTATTTGCTTTCGTACTAAACCGAGAAAACCTTACATTTCTGTGTACAAAAAAAAAGTCATTCAGACTGACAAAATAAATTCTTTGGGGTCCTTTTCCAAAGGAACTAAGAAAGCGAAAATAATGTTATTTTGCATTCTGCTGCATTAAACGAAGTGCATGAACTTTATCACCCCGAAAAAAAAACGTTTGAACTGAAAAAACAAAAAATTCAATTGTGCTTCAATAAAATATGCCTATATACTTTCCTTCATCCATAAAACATAAATCTCAGACACACACACCTACTAAGTCTTCGCATGAAAAACAAAACTTTGCATTTGTACTGAACAGAAAGAAAAAAACGTGTGCATAAGTATTGCACCGAAATTTATATTTAAATAATGTTATAGCCGACCATGAAAATAATTTCACAAAACTGTTGCACTAAAATATATACATAAACCTTACCTCCATATAAAATAAACTTTACACTTTGGTACATTATCTTTCATCATAAAATGAGTTTTGCATGTGTTGTATTGAAATACATATCTATTGTTTTATATTCCCAATAAAAAATATTACATTTGAATTGCACTATAAATTAGACATTAAATTTCACTGCACTTCAAATAAACTTCATATATCATAATTATAGTTATATACTGTAGTGAGAAGAAATACATATGTATGTCATCTGCACCTGAAAACCCTTACATTTATATTGTACTAAAATACCTTACCTCCATCTGAAAGACAAGCACTTTATCCTCTATAAACCTTATTCTAAGTATTACTTATACTTTTAATTAAACCTATAGATTGTAAGCTAACCTAACCTCAACTTAAAGCTAAATATATAATAATAATGTGTATGTGTTATTTTGTAACATATTTTCATATGTTATTGATATGATTAATAATAATAATAAAAACAAAAACAGTACAAGTCTCGATTTACCTCGGTACTTGACGTTAACACCGCAAGGTTTCTAGCACTGTTCGGTCTACAGGGTTAGTAAGATACATACAATAACAAAAATAAAAATAAAGTCTGATCCTTGATAAAGAAAGGCTCAGGATTAAAAGTTTATCCCAATTTATAAAATAATGAAGGATAAATTTAACAGTTATCTTAAATCTTATTAACTCGTATGTTTATTTTAAAGTAACTTTATAAGTTTGTCTTTGTGGATTTTAATGAATTTTCAACCCAGCTTACAGACTACCTTCAAACCAGCACGCTGTACTGTAGTACAAGACATGGTTTAAGATATGCTGGAACAAGAAGTTATCACACATTCAATGTCCCCTTTCAATAGCCCATTATATTTAGTCCCTAAGAAGGATGGAGGGTGCAATCCCAGTCATTGAATTTCGGTGATTCAACTAAGAAACTATCCCGGATTAGTACCCAATGCCTGTTCTGAGTGATATATTGCATTTTTTTAGGCAAAGACAATGCTGTTTTTAGTAACCTTGATCTTCTTAGCGGATATTGGCAAATTACTCTTGACGAGAAATCCCATGAGATTACTGCTTTTAGCACTCATTTGGACCATTTTGATTTTTTATGTATGCTTTTCGTCTTTCGAAATGCACCATTGACTTTTCAAAGGATGATCAACACTTTGTTTGGTGATTTAATAGGCAACACAGTACGTGTCTATTTAGATGATCTCATCATAGTCAGTAAAGATGTAGACAGTCATCTTGCCAAACTCCATAAAGTTTTCCAAAAACTCTCTACAACGGGACTTAAGAGTCAAACTTTCTTAATGTGAATTTTTAAAATAAAAACTAACATTTCTTGGTCAGGTAGTTGACAGAAATGGGATTCATACAATTGGCGGCAAGGTAAAAGCTGTTACACAGTTTCCACGTCATACAACCGTTGATAAGCTACTCATTTTTGGGGGGTTTATCTGGATATTATCATTCTCTTATAAAAGGGTCTGCGGCGTTAGGTACGCTGTTAACTAAGTTATTCAAGATGATCACGACATTTGTCTGGAATGAAGAGGCTAGCCTTATTGCATTGAAGACGGCACTTGCCAATGCACCCTTTTTGCAGTTCCTGACTACATTCAACCATTTATTCTATGTACCAAACCCTCTGAACAAGGGCTTTACTCATTCAGCTGGACACACGAGAGTAACATAGTGATTGCTTATTCCAGTTGTAAACTTAATGACACAGAAACATGCTATTCAGTAACCCATCTGGACGCATTAGCCATTGCCTGGGTACTTAAGAAGTTTAAAGATTTAATTTTTGGATATCCCATTACCGTCCACAGAAAAAAAACTTTCAGGCAGACTAACACGCTGCTATGTGGCCATTCAAGACTTCACCCTATGTTCCAGTACTTACCGGGATGTGTGAACGTGGTCGCCGACGCTTTGTCTAGACACATAGCACCAGTAACATCTGCATCTTCATTCATTCTCTCACATTTACGGGATGAAGAACGACTTGTTCCCTTGTGGGCTACAGTCATTTTCACGCTAGAGTCGGGGAGGAGGCTAATCTCCTGAAGTTACCTCTTCCACTCAGTCAATTTTGACTACGGCAAAACATAGGCATTATTTTATATTACGTGGTTAGTTTACTCCTCATAGAACTCAGAGGGTGGTGGCCGAGCAATGTATTAGCCTCTGTCAACTGGACATGTGACACTGTGACAGTGTTTTTCCACTGAGTACTCGCATCTTGACTGTGGAGTCAGCAATTAGTATCTGGCTTCTCCCCAGTCTGTCTCCCGTCTCTCACCCACATCAGACGTGTGTTCACAAAGATTGTTACACATATGCTTTATCCCTTATTAACACCCAAAGCTCATAGCATTAATTATGGTGATATCCTAGTTACTGTGTATTAGATTATTTTCTTAATAAATTGAGAAAAGAACATTTGGGTTTGAAAACTTAACCCATAAACATTTATGAATATTACTGTCTTCCAGTGCACCTTTAATATGGACTCTACAGACTCTCCATCAGTGATTACAACAGGTAAACGGAAGGTATCAAAATTGATACATTAGTACTACTACAGTGGTAAGAATTTCCATACAAATTTATAGAAAATTATGGATTAGGTTAGGAGAGGTCAGGTTAAGTGCTGATGAACTTGTGGCTCAGCCATATTTGTTGACATAAATTTCCTCTGAGATTCGTCTTAAGCCCTTAAATGTCCTCAGTATGACTTCTAAGATATATCTACAATGAGAGTAAATTTTAGCTATTGTATACAGCCTGCAGAGCCCTGAGACACATTCGGATATTTAAGTGGGGGGTTTGTGTGCAAATTTAAAGTATAGTAGGCTTGTTGTCGGGAATAAATCATGGATTTCTCACAATAATTCATGTGTATAAAAGTACAAATAGTGGTGTTGGATTATTCCTATTATAAATACAGTAATTAATCTGATGATGTACGTAGCCATCAGATATTTCCCCGGGATGAGATTAGTTCAGGTATATCTTGTCAACTACTTTTAGTCATTTAGCTTACCTGTATATGAATGAACCAAATATATAAATTAGCATTGTATTTAAACAATTAATAATAAGAAGTAACACCGAGCTCTACGAGTAAAGCGTGTTGAATGGTGGTTGGTTCCCATACTTTTTAAACAAGATGTAGGCCTGAGGCACATCACAGAGCTGTTGACACGGTGATTGAGAGAGCACATCACACGACACAATCAAGATAGTATTTATTTTTACGCTCTGCCTCCAGACATTCATAGGGCGGCGAAACAACCTCAGGATTGCCGGAGTCGCCGAAGTTAATAACACCTACTACTGTGCCCTCTTTGTTTCAAATCTATCAATCACTTGCTTGACAACAATTATTTCCAGCTCCGGAATAATCAGAGATACAACTTAAGGCACCCAGAGCTACGAAGACCACCCCCCATGCGCTCCTCTCAGTCCCAAACCTCCATAAAATATCACGGTGTGAAGGTGTGGTACAACTTACCCCCACCCATCCAAGCAAAGACTACGCTCCCTTCCTTTAAATCATCTCCTAAAAAATATTTATTGTCTAAGTATTAATATTTCTTGTAATACCTACTATACTGTATATACAATACCTGCTTTTATTGTACCATCAAAACCGTTTTATCGGAAATTATCATGTAAATAGATAAGAAATTACCATTGCAATAAATATATTTGCCAACTAGACATAATCCTGACAGCTCTGTCCTCTTGCTCACCCTTAATACTGTACAACTCATGTTGTACTGCTTCCCCATTATATTTATGTTTTTCAATTCCACTGTAATTTATGTATATACTTATAAAAATAAATAAAAAATAATAAATAAATTAAATAAATAAATATTGAAGTGATAACATTGGTCACATTTTGAGATGTTCTTATTACCACTATGCTATTGCACTATTCCAGATGATACTAAATGTTACATAATACTTCTTTGAGATAAATGTATAATATATATCAAGTGCCTACAGGAGAGCTCAGGTTCTCAACTGGCTCAGCCATGTTAATATTGTTATTATTATCCACTCTGTATCTGTGCTTTTCTGGCTAAATAAACTGTTTCAATTCAATTCAACATAGCAACCTTGCAGACTAGATGAAGTCTTCAGAGAATTTCATAAGAGAGCCATAACCTCAACCTATAATAAAACTAAGTATCTCATAGCTAGAAGAGAAAAGTGATTTCGCAGTAGATGGGGGAGAGGTAAGCCTCCATTTTTCAAGTTATCAAATTAAATTATTTATTGTGTGTAACAAATTATCACAATACTGCAATTATTTCCTATTTTATTTTCCTAAAATAAAATAGAATTACTTTTAAGAAGAAAAAAATCCTACCCTGTAAAGCTGACACTAATGGCGGAAGTCTCCCTCTGCCCATTTCACAAGTCAAAACTGATATCTCGCAAAAAAGAAGTATTCCTCCTATGTTTTATGTCTGGTTCTTGAAGTAAGAAAGCTTTTATCTTCAATGGAGACAATTTATCAGGTAGCTGCTAAGGCTGAAACATCATCTTGAATAATACCAAAATAAATTTTAAATACTCACTGGTGGTCTTGTTGAAGGTATCATCCCATGGTCACGATTTATCATTTAACCAAGATCACTTATTTTCACTTAACTGTGATCAGTTATTTTCACTTAGCTGTGATCACTTACTTTCACTGATATCACTAATTTTCACTTCACCGAGATCACAAATCATCACTTTAGTGAGATCACTAATTATTACTTACCAAGATCATTAATTTTCATGACAATGATGCAGAAAAGGCCAACCACGGAACTCTATATTGATTTGTAAATACAGAGATAGAGAGGAAAAAAATAAATAAAAAATAAAAGATAAGAACACTTTACTCTATAGCTTTTTTGTCAGATTTTTTGTTTTTTTTTTTGTTTTTTTTTACATTTTGAGTTCACTTAAAAAAAAAAAATTTTGATCACACACAATTGGCAGGGCATTGAAGTAGAGGGAAATTGTGGGATAAAAACATTCACAAAATTTATGAAACAAAACCTAACCAACCCTAACCTAACAACTGGAGAAAACTTGAGTGAAATATTTTACTACATTTAACAAAAAGTGTCCGGGTTAAGGAGCAGAGTTAGAAAACTTTCCAATAGCATAAAAGTTCTTCAGTTTATCAAGAACATCCCAAAAATGGTTTGGGATATAAATTTTTGCCAAAGCAAAAGGATCGGTTAAGATTCGGGAAAGGTCAACCAGTTAACACTATATTGGTTTGTATATAGCTGAAATTTATATTTTTTGAGTTTTTTACTTCAAATTCAGGGCTTTTATTTTTTAGGTTTCTTTGTCTTTAATTTTGTCTTATTGGGTTAGGGGGTGGATAGGAACTTAGGTCTGGTCGTTCTGGTTAGGTTAAGTTAGGTTAGAAATGTATGCTGATATTTAAGTCGTTAGGTTAGGATCTTGATGACCTTTTTGTTAGGCAAATATTTATTCCCTCCGCCATTTTTTAAGATGTTTTTGGAAAACTTTTGGTAAACTTTTATTCTATTGAAAAGTTTCCTAATTTAGCTCCTTAACCCAGACACATTTTAAATATTACACTCTTTAAATTTTTCTCTAATAGTTAGGTTAGGCTATATTTGTTTTTGTCAGTTTTTGAGTGTGTTTACTCCACTAGTTTCCTCTACTTCAAAGCACTACTTCAAACTATTTTCACTTAACCAAGGTCGCTAATTTTCACTTAACTGAGGTCATGTATTTTCACTTAACCGAGTTCACATATGTTCACTTTACTCAGTTCACAAATTATCATTTCATCAAGATCACTATATTATCACTTAACACACTGAAGATGTCATTGATATTATCGAAATTTTTACCAATAAATTCTTTAATACGTTTGAGAACAGTTTGTTTACATCTCAGCTGTTGATTTTAGCAGAACACTTTTAACTTTCTCACCTTTCCACACCATAGCTTTTCTCTTAGATGTTTGTAGCGCCACTATTCTAGCAATGTTTTACAAGGTAGATGTGGGAACCAGTTCATGGTTCTGTGGGAGACAATAAATAGTATCGTCTGCACGGCACTGGCTGGTGACTGAAGGACGGTCAAGTTGTCAACCGGGTCAAGTTCAAGGAACACGCTTCGAGTCGTCGTCTTGCTAAATTCTTCAACCTTATACTTATTTTATCGTTTCAAGTTTGTGCTCCATTGTAGTATATGAAGAAATAATATTAATAAAATGCATTTAGATAGACAGGTGAAAGAAACCTATCCGGTGTCATGTGCCTTTGTAGTAAGAAATATTTAATGTTATGGGAAAATTATGGGCACAGATTGCACATGTTTAGTAAGGCATAATATAATAGTTCATAAAATATACCTTTGGCGATCTAGTGAAAAACATATGATTAGATTTATACATATAATATTACTATTAATACTAAAACTAATGCCGATATTAATTTTGTCTCAACCATAAGAAACTTTTCGTGTTTATATGTCGACCTCACTCACTTGTTAAACCTGACGTAAAATTTGTTTGTAAAGAATTTTTTAAGGCGAATATATGATTGTTTTAAGTCTAAACATATAGCACGAACTGGATTTGTGCATTTGGCCTCTTTATACCTGACAAACACCTCTAAAAGAGGGGTTGGATAACTTTGCTGGCAACAGACAGTGCCTAATGCCACATTGCCGATCATTTTTTATTGTTTTAATTTTGGGTTACCAGATCTTAAAACAAGTGACAAAGAAACACTTCAGGGATCCAACAGGGTGTTTTAACCAAGTTTCAAGAAAATTGGTAAAGCAGTTTTCCGACCTTATGGGCTTGTGCTTTGGGACTTAGGCAAACGCTGGCAATTAGCAGTGCTCACTGGGCCATTGTCGTTATTCTTTTATTATTTTTTGAGTAACACGTCATCTTAAAAGGCAAACGTGATTTTTCCGTAATCAACGACCTCTATTACCTCTAAATGCAACATTTTAGTAATGTAACTGTATTTAATAATAAATCAGAACGTTCCTTGCATCCACCTACAGTATATCATATATTATGTTGCTCAAGGGAGTGTGGGTCGGAGGTCGATGGGTGAGGGTCGGGGGTTGTTGGATGAGGGTCAGGAACTCAGGAAGGTGAATTGGGTGGACACTGGACAGAGAGTCTTGGGGGTGGATCGGGAAGGGTCAGGGCGTCAGAGGTATGGGGGACCGAGGGTCAGAGAGAAATGTGCCACACACTGCTAGTGTCTAGTAATTTGCCATAAAAACATACCCGGAAAGTTGGCAAATACTTATATTATCAATAAATTTAAAGTGTATTCATCACCTCTTCGTTCCACACAACCTGAAGTATATTAACAGTAGGGCATATTAAACATGGAAGCAAGTCTACAACAATAATAGTTACCATTCCTAATTCATTATCATTACAAAGTCATCCGGAAGAAAGATCTGTATTGTTAAAAAAAAATTATTTGGCACCTCTGATTTAACTCGGCGATACGCGAGGTGCACACGTAGTCTGGAACACGTCTCTCTCTCTCTCTCTCTCTCTCTCTCTCTCTCTCTCTCTCTCTCTCTGTATTTTCCTATCTCTCCACATCTCTCATATTTTATCTTGTCATTTTATCACTCAGATGTTTATATACTATTTCAGCAACAGTAAAAACATTTGTTAATGAAATGAGTAATGTTACTTAAGTTTCCAATATATTGGTAAAATAGTTAAAACATTGCCTTACGGTACCTGAACATTACACAGAGTATAAAACTCTTTATCAAATAACAATATCATATCAATCACTCTCCAGCACTGAGCAATTATATGCCTGTTACCTTTTGTCACTTTTTTCTGTGGTATTAGTAACCCCGTTTCTCACATTGCTAACAAATCTAGAACCAAAAAGACAATATCACACATCCTTCTCACTTGACATCCTTTCTTGTACAACGAGGCAGATCAAATCATTGTTCATCGTCTGCGTGATTTTCTTTCCTATTGGACGGAAACTCAGGTAATGATACTTTCTCTGTGATTTTATTTTATTATTTGCAGGGGAGGGTGTTTTCAATTTCAACCTCGATCTCTTTGTCTTTCTCTGGCTTCACAGTCTCACGTTCCGAGGTTTTCTTTCACGCGTAATGGTTTCCAGTCGCGTTTGTCGTATATTTCCACTGTAAGAAATGTCGTTTATACCGAGGGCACTAATGTGTATAAATTTGTAAGGTTAGGTTAGGTTAGGTTAGGTTAGGATTGATAAGAGTATGGGTATGAATGACAATATGTATGTTCAAACGTTTGGTCAACAGCGACAACAATGAATATCCCTGGACCGTGAGTGATATGTCAAGGCTCAGGGATAGATTCTGCTCCGTCAGTTAAATAGTGAGTCAGTCAGTGAATAAGTAAAATATAAAACTTTAATAATTTCGAAGGTTTTCACTGACATCAATGTAGTTTCCCACAGAGAACGTGTTTATGTATTAAGGGTTGGCAAGATGAGTTGTGATGACTGATATCCAAATGGAGTTTATAAGGTAAATAAAATACCATGTTTACAGACATTCATCAAAAGACTAAAATTGAATGGTTTTAGAGTTTTGATTAATGTTATTGTTATCACTATTGTTATTTGTGATTGTTGATGTTGTTGATGCTGTTGGCGTTGTTGGGTGGTGATAGAGGAGTGAGGTGATAAATAGATGAATGAATGAGGGAGAGAGGTGGTGGCTGATGATTATTGTGGAGGTGAGGGATGATTTATTGTATGGATGACAAAGAGATGAGGTGATGGATGGGTGGAGGGATGGATGATAGAGAGAGGTGGTAACTGGTGATTGTTGTAGAAGTGAGGTGATGGTTGAATGGATATACTGATGGATGATAGAGAGATGATGTGATGGATGATTGAGAGGTGAGGTGATGAAGGTGCATTGTTCATACTTAATAACCTGATTCATTCTGATATCTCCCGAAGCTATTTTATTTTTCTCCAAGCCGTTAGTCAGAGGTCAAACTATTATGGAAACTTGGCCACCGCGAATATTATTATTATTATTATTATTATTATTATTATTATTATTATTATTATTATTATTATTATTATTATTATTATTATTATTATTATTATTATTATTATTATTATTATTATTATTATTATTATTATTTTTATTATTATTATTATTATTATTATTATTATTATTATTATTAGTAGTAGTAGTAGTAGTAGTAGTAGTAGTAGTAGTAGTAGTGGTAGAAGTAGTAGTAGTCGTAGTAGTAGTCGTAGTAATAGTAGTAATACCGAGGTATAAGTAGAAGTAGTATTAGTAGTACAAGTTTTAATGTCCAGTCGCCTCATCCCCCTGGGCAAAAACCCAGGATGTAGGCATACTGAGGTGGGAGAAGTACTGAGGCAGATCATTGGAAAATTGCATAATGGAGGTGATTAAAGATGATGTCAGGGCAGTTGCAGGGAACCTGCAAGTATGTACTGACAACCAGGCTGGGAGTGAAGCTGCCATTCACGACATAATATAGATATCTGAGCACCGCGATTGTGAGACTGTACTCCTGGTAGACGCCTCTAATGCTTTCAACATAATCAATCGTATGGCCACACTGTACAACATCAAGATCAAGTGTCCAAGCTTTGCAAAGTATGTTGAAAACTCCTACAGAAATAAGACAGTCCTTTATACAACAAGAATCAAGGCCCTAAGAGAGAATACCACCATAAAGCAAACTGAGGGAACGACGCGGCGGGACACAGTCGCCGTGGCAACATTGGTATGCACCAACATACAATTGACTATGAAACAACCAGGGTCAAGCAAGTGGCATATGCTGATAACCTTTCAGAAGCAGGAAAAGTGGAGGACATCAAAAAACGGTGGGACCTGGCGACAGCAAGTTCTTCGTCACTGTGAAGCCAGAATATATAGCCCACAGAGGTGTTCAACGGAAGTGAAGTTAAAATAACAAAAGACGGCTAAGGACACCTAGGTGCGGTAATCGACACGAATGATTTCAAGACAGAGTATGTAACAGGAAAGGTAAATGAGTGGGTGAAGAAATTCCAAGCCAACTTAAGCTATGTCTGATATTGCTAAAATTGAGCCACATGCGGTATTTGCGTCATTCATCTGCGCATGGACTCAAGCATCGCTGGAACTACCTGACGCGCACTATCCCGGATATCAAACCTCTCCTCCACCTCCTGGAAGAAGCCATGAGGGTCGCTTTTATTCCCAAACTAGTGAAAAGTACCCACCTAACCCCAGCAATGAAGTCACTCTTTGTACTACCACCGAGACTGGGTGGAATGGAAATTATCAATCCAGAGGAACTTGCTGCCACTCAACATCAGAACTCTGTCGAGCTCATGGCAGCCCTCGCTGAGTACATAGCAGCTCAAAATGCAGCAAGTGAGGTGGACAGCAACGAATTACACAAGGTTCAACATGCCATTACGACAGAACGGCAGCACACCCAAAGAGATAAACTGCAACAACTGTCAGTGAACTCGAGGAGAAAAGTTTCTGTGGCATGGAAAATGAGCGCAACAAACTGGCTGCCAAAGTTACCAATAAAAGCAAAGAGGCTTCAGCCTTAACAAATAAGATGTTACAGATGCCATTGCTCAAAGATATAATTGGCCAGTAAAAGGTATGCCCACCCAATGTGTGTGTGGCTCATCCTACGACATCGACCACGCCATTGTGCGGAAGAAGGGTGGAATCGTATGCATGAGGCATGGTGAAGTAAGGGATCTCGCAGCTAATCTGCTAAAGGAAATCTTCCACGACGTTATGGTGGAACCGACCCTCCTTCCACCATATCCAGAAAAACCCACGTAGACGTCAGGGCTCGAGGATTGTGGACGTGGGGACATCGAGCCTTCTTTGATATCAGGATATTCGACCCCATGGCCACATATCACCATAACCTGTCTCTCGAGGTTGCACACAGGAGGAACGAGAACGAGGAGAACAGAGCATAGAAAAGAGAATTCAGAACGTGGATAAAGATAGTTTCACTCCTCTTGCGTTCACAACCTCTGCTTCTATGCCAGACTGGCCGAGGTGTCATGTGGACAGAAGCAGCAGCCCAGAAGCTAAATTGCAGCCTGGTTGAGATATCACCTGTCCTTTTCTCTACTTAGGTCTGCACTCTGCATTGCTTTGCCTTGGGGGAACAAGAACATAGGCCCCCTAAGACAAAAACAGTCACGGAATGCCACAAAGATCTGCGGCTTAGGTGATGAAATGTGTGGCGAAGGTACGTCTATTAAGGAGAGGTTGGAGGCCAATTAAAAAATAGTTGTAGGAGTAATTCAGCATTCTATTATATTGCTTTATTATTCTTATACATATTATTTGAATTATTATTACTGATATTACTTTTATAGCGATGATGTAACATCACCAGAGGATCAGAGCGAGAAATGAAGGCTTTATTGATATGCTAAGGTATTCCACACTTATACTGGCCAGCAGGGCAAGGGATTCAGTGCCATTTAAAATATTTTGTGGAGTAAAGTTTCCTACTTAGTGTTTCTGTCAGTAATCAGTAAACCCACAACACAAGGGAGATATATTAGAATCCTCCTTTATTTATGTGCAGCCCAAATCGTTTAAAATGAGATTTGTTGAGTAATCGTGTTAAAAGTATTCCTTTGATCTTCATCACCAGGAAGTAAGTGGTGGGTAGAGTTTAATTTTTTGGTTTGATTGCGTTTCATGCTTTAGTGCTATACTATGATCAAATGTCACAGTGAAAATAATTTATACTCTGGGGTTTAGATGTTGGATTGTAATTTTATCTGATGTTTGTCTTTATAAAACAGAATCTCAAATGTCATACAAGAAATAAGTCAGTAATTTAGTGCAGATTTAGGAGATTGGTCGTATTTCCCTATTGGTATAACGTGGAGGCTAATATCACTGGTAATACTTCCAACCAGATATTATTACACAAGGACGAGACTATAGTTAAGTAAAACCTATTCAAGGGTTTATGTTCCTATTAACCATTATGTCTCCCTACTATGAATTCATGCCTTAGTCATGTCGATCAAGGTGTTAGTGGTGTAGCAGGAGCATCGCCCTTTACTGTAGACTAATATATTATGGAGCAGCGGCCAGAGTTATGGCTTGTATGGGCTATAAAGAGAATTTATACCTCTGCACCGACCTGCTCTGAACCAAATAATTTTATCCTATGTTAGCGAGTATAGTGGTTGGCGTTATGTATGTGCGTTACTTCGTTATTATTATTATTATTATTATTATTATTATTATTATTATTATTATTATTATTATTATTATTAATTTTATCATTAGTAATAGTAGTAGTAGTAGTAAATAATGTTCGGTGGTAAAGACTAAACAAGGCTTGGTCACTGCTCATATTGAGAGAGATGTAGGTACTGTACAGTCTCACCCAATAAGTTCGTTAATTCTCTCAGCCAGCTATTGCTGCACTGCCTGTTTCAGATGTATGAACTTGAGGCTGTTCCTTCGAACCTTTAGATTCATTCGTATCGGTTTCATGCTCTGGTTGGTACTGAGACAGTTTCAAACATCTGAAGCAGGCAGTGCAGCAATAGCTGGCTAGGAGAGTTAACGAACTTTTGGGTGGGACTGTACACCCGTCAAGAAAAGTAAGTGGACCCTTGGCTACTATGGGTTTCGATATGAGCACACAACTCCTCTCGTTAAGGTTGGCAGTCATGAATGAGTCGGTGTTTCGAGACACCTCGAAACAGTAAAAACTCTACTTTTGAAATCTAGCAAACCTCGCCCTTGTCTCCCAAATGAAAAAGGTCGAGAATAGTGATTCAGTTCTAAAGTAAGATAAGGGATCCGGAAGCTTACATAGTCGACATACTATCATGGAGACGTCAAACTCAACGCGTTCATCTGTCATTGCTCTACACAACCATGGCCTCAGCAACTGTGGAATTGCGTGGCAGCTTGGCGTGTCCAAGTCTACTGTAGCCAAGTGGATTCGGCGCTACGAGGAGACTGGCGCGATGAACAACAGGCCTCACAGCGGGCACCCGTGACGCACGTCTCAGGAAGATGACCAGGTTTGTTATTTGTATTAATATTGATAAGGTCAAAAAATAATTGAAATACTAATATAGTTCATCATACACGACATTAATATGTTTTCCTTCTTGCACTGTGATTGGGTACCGTTTGACGACGTCACAAAACCATTTTCTTTTTGGCAATACAGAAAATGTGATACTATACACAGTAAACTAATGAAAAAATACAATTTACTTTAGTATTTGTTTCTCTTATAGTTTAAGATAGAAATGATTAATGTTTATATGCAGATACAATATTTAACACATCCTGACTTGGCTTAAATTTTTTGCTTCCACTCTGTGCTCTCACACTTTCAAACAGGGCCAGGAGGCTTGTAACAGAATCTAATTTTAGACCATTGCGGGTCTTCGACTTCATCAAATTTAGTTTAAGAGAACTATCTCTCCACATCAGTATTAGATGAACCTGCAGAGCAAATTGTTAAAAGTTTATGAAATAGTTATTGCCAGCATTATCCTCAAAGTTCATGAGTTTCGTGTAAAACTCTATAATATCGCAATTTGTATATTTAATATCGTCAGGTAACGTGCACCAGTCCAAAGACCGCCATTTATCATCTAGCATATGAATATCTCCATGTGTGCGGGGTACTTCCTTAAGGCGAGGATCCCATTAAGGAGATAAAAAATATGAGTGAGAGAAGAAGTCCGAAGAAGGATGTAGTACAGTACACAGCAAAAATGCAGGACTGCACCACTAAATCTCCTGTAAGGAAAACGTTTGTTTTAAAGTATTTTATACTGAATATTCACTTTTACTGTGGAGGTATAGTACAGTAGTTCCATTGCAGGATATCACAAAAACACAATAACACAAAACCTGAGATAGTTATTCCTCCCTACCAAGAAGTACATGTTTTAAGAAACGAAGAAAATATGTATATAGTTGATGGATAACTTATCTCTTTATTATGAAGACTTATTGAGCACTAATAACTCCTTATAAATATTGCTCAATCAAATATTAACTTACCTAAACTCTGAAGGTTATTTAAATATACTTGATTTTCAAGTTCAGAGTAATAAGGCATCTGGAAATAACTGTACTGTACAAGGACAAGGGCAGAATGGACCTTCTTTGTTTTTGGCCCCACCATTTCGGTTACTTTACAAGTCACAGACTGAAAAAGTTTCATTTCACATTATATTTGATTTGGGTATAAATAAAAACACACTGTAATTTATTTTTTACAAACATTTATTCATTGTCTGACTAGAAATTAGCCAAACATGCAAAATTTCCTTAATTTTAGTATCTCCGGAAGATTGACGTCACGGCGTCCGTAAACGTCATTAGCAGACGACGTAGCAGGCGAATTTCCTGAAAACGGTAGCCCTGCTGCTCGGTCTTGACTCACGAGTCACGGCCGAGCCAGTGACCATAAACTCTACAGGTTTGATAGCCTAATACCAAAACAGGAAACTCCCCAGCGCCATCTACCTCTCACAGCGACTTCTTACGAGTAGTTATACCAAAGACTATAAACGAAATATTGTAGGTTAAATTAAAAAAAAAATAAGAACAAACACCATAATCATCTTTTTGTAATTGTTGTAATTATTGTATTTCTAAAGCGAACGTATCTTACTCTCAAATAAGTGTTCAGATAATGTAAATGGAATTTGTTCTTACATACAATAGATAAATCTCTTTGTACTCACATTCACAAATCCTTTTAACAAACACCTACAATGATGAAGATTTTATGAACAATTTAATGATGTTTATGTTTCAGGTTAGGTCATGTGGTAAGATATTAAAATTTTGGGAAAAGGAAGAATTATAATTATCTACGGTTTCTTGTAATTATTTGTGGCCTTTTTTTATAGCTTATAACCTGTTTCTTTTTCCATCTCTCCCCTACTACCACTGCTCATTTTTTCACTGTTTAAGCCGGCTATTGTGTGTGTGTGTGTGTGTGTGTGTTGCAATATATTACTGAGCTTCAACAACTAGGAGACATTAAATGAAGTGTTTAGGTTAATTCGTAAACTGATCATCAAGAATTAACACTAAAGAATGACACACCTCTTCCTGGTCGTCAGTTGGTCCAAGTTACCAAAATCCTACAGAAGGAGGGAGACATCTGTAGCTCTAAGTAAGAACCTAGCAAGCCATATATCACCTCCCGCTCCAATACGCCTCCACTCACCTGCATAACAACCTCACTGAAATCACCTATTCAACCCAAATTATGGAACTCAAAGCTCGTACGTATTCTTTTGCCATAACTGGAGACGTGAGAATGTATCAACCTGACACAACTTACCATCGGCCCCATGAATGATAATTAAGACGACTAGGCACAGTCAGACAGTCAATCCGTGACCTAACACCTTACGAATCGCTTCATTAAGTTATGGAACGAAGGTAACACCCCCCACTCCCACCCCCCCCTCAAAAAAAAATTATGACATCTAATCTGTCCCAAGACCATAACTAATATACGTCATGGTTAAGACCTAGAGTTGTGATTTTTAAGGTAACACAAAGAATTCCACGGCAGGTGTATGAGGCAGTGTTTTCACGTTCACCCTCTGCGACATCTCAACACATGATCATAATACACAGTTGTTGCTCGTATACAATGAGTAACACCGCAGGCTCTTCTCGTATACACGTTACCTTATGTATCTTATTATCTCATGTAATTCAATGAAGTAAGAGAGAAGGGGAAGGGAGCGGGAGGAGGAGAAGGAGGAGGGAGCGGGAGGAGGAGGAGGAGGAGGGAGCGGGAGGAGGAGAAGGAGGAGAAGGAGGAGGACAGGAGAAGCAGGAGGAAAGGAAGGGGGACGAAAGGTGTGGAATTATAAGAAGGCAGAAGGGAGGGAAGGAAGGAGAGTAATAAAAAAGGAAGGAAAGAAAGGGAGAGGAGGCTGTAAAGGAATAAAGCATACAATGAAGATCAAAAGAGAGGAAGAAAAAGAAGAGAAGATTGGAGGGAGGGAAAGAATGAGAGGGTATTGAAATGAAGGAGAGAATTTGAAGGAGAAAAACATAAAAGAAAGAAGACAGGGAGAGTAATAATAGCGCACAGAAGGAAGAAGGAGAAGAAGATGAAAAGAGAAATGCGAGGAGATAACATAAAAAAGAGGGAACAGATAAGGGGCGAGAGGAATGAGAGAAGAGAAAGAGAGAGAGAGAGAAAGAGAGAGATAGCTGGAAGGAAAAAATAGAGAGGGGAAGTGGGAATTGAGAGGAAAAAGGAGATAAAATTATAAAATAAGAAAAGGAAAGAGAGAGAGAGAGATAGAGAGAGATAGAGAGAGGAAGAAGTCAGGCAGTGGGTGATGAAGGCAGGCGGGAGGGAGGGGGGGAGGGAGGGAGGGAGGGAGGAAGTGAATGAGGGAGGGAGGAAGTGAATGAGGGAGGGAAAAACGGAGTGAGGGAAGGAGTGAACGAAGGAGGGAGGAAAGGAGGCGAGGGAAGGAATGAGGGACAACGCCATGAAGTAAAGGACCGGACGAGGAAGCTGGAAATGGTCCCACTCTAAAAGACAGTAAAATTGTTTTCGTTTAATGCTAAGTTGTGGCTTGGGAGGACAACCGAGGCAGTGAGAGAGCTACAGAGAGGAGGAAAACCTTTATATACAGTATATTTTCTTAGTTATTATGATGATGCGTTGAGTGTAAATTGGGCGTATTATTTTATTTTATATGTTTTTTTATTCATATATATTCTCTATATACTAAATGCCTTTCTGTATATTTATTTTTTATCGTCATACTTTAAATTTTATTTTCCAATGTGATTTTACAGTGACTTTTTATTTTTATTTTTTCTTCTTTTTTTAGTTTACAATAATTCTAATTTTATTTTCCAAAGGGGGGGGGGGACTGAAAAGGCAACAACATTTTCTTCAGCATTAAAGCTGCAAGAAAATAGTCAAGGGGTGATGAACGAGAAGGCGGTATTCTCATTCTGGCTCCTAAACTGTTGGTGTTGTTGAATCTTCAATGTAATGA
The DNA here is from genome assembly GCF_018991925.1 of Homarus americanus. NCBI lineage: Eukaryota > Metazoa > Arthropoda > Malacostraca > Decapoda > Nephropidae > Homarus > Homarus americanus. The sequence goes on along the minus strand of NW_024738941.1, from coordinate 406,014 downwards.
AATAAAGGTGAGCCGGAGCTGTGACGAGTGCTTGATCTTCAGGACACAGGGGGAGACAGACGGGTCAGTCAGGGAGAGGAAGGAAGGAAGGAAGGAAGGAAGGAAGGAAGGAAGGAAAGTCTTCTAGAGAGCTGATTAACCCAGTTATTGGGAGTTAAGCGTACTCCTACATACAACAGGCTAACGTAAAAATAATTCCGGCTACGGATTATCTGCTCTTGTTAAAAAGTATTTCTGTCCGAATATATACAAAGCTCATCTGTTTAATAAAAATATAAACAAAATAGACAAATAATTAAATGAATAAATGCGCCGATAAAGAAATTATTTACGAAAGGAACAGTGTGGGAAAACAACGCCACCTGTGATAAGGTAAGTCCATCCCAGGAAATCACTTCATGCATAAACTCATGAATTGACCATAAAACGTGTGGCATGATCCGGACAATGGCAGTTCTGAACGACATGTGGTTGTCCATAAAACGTTTAATTGTATTTGGGTGAGCTTGATTGCCGTGAATGGTCGTTATCGTAATGCTGGCAGCCATCGTATTGTGTTGACTCCATGGATCAAAATATAAACACTAACATCAAACTCACATTCAAGTATTGTGGTCAGAAGCATAAGAACGAATACGAGTTAAGTTATACAGTAATGGTAAAGTAATTATCTAATGCCTTTATTAAACAGGTAAAAGATAGATGGGTGTCAATGGGATTAGTTAATTTGGGTGTCGGTGTAAAGTCTTAACTTTCTACTGAACCTGGTTATTTAGACCTATAGTAATGTAACTGATAGTCTCCTTATATACAGTATAGTGGAGGTGTGCAACTATGGATGATTCATAAGATGTTTCTCTTAAAAAAAAAAATAACTGTGCAAAGTTTATAGCATAACTTAAAAGCCACTGTTAAGGCCGTGTAGTGTGTGTACCAACAGCACGTGGAGTAAAACTACTTCTTATCTGTCTAAGTGAAGTAATACTTTCCTACCACAACAAGGATTGTTAATATTGTTGACAAGAATATAACAAACTATATTCACCGGCGATCGTTAGTATTTGGATGGACGGCTACTGCAGGTGTCAGGTGCCAGTGCCAGTGTCGATAGGCCTACTTTGGCAGGGGTGGCATCGAGACTCTCGCCCTTATGGGGCCAAGTGCTCTACGACTTGTGGTCGCCCCACCCCCAAGTAACGGTCACTTCATGTAGTGTCGGTCGACCAAGTGAGTACATATAACTAATATTACATCAGTGCGACCATAGAAATAGTGGTTATTTCTGCTAAGGATATATAAACAAGTGTTAGGTGTGATAATTCTTGCTCCCAGTGTATCATTCTGATGTGTGGATTGTCGCCCACAGGGAGGTGGCCTACACACCCACGCGCGCACGTATGACTCTACTACCCGGACACAGCAGTCCAGCCTGTCACCTCTCTGCCCTTTACTCATAAGAACTAGTTTCTTCTTCTGTATGGGACCAAAGCAGATGTCGGAGGCGGACGTAACTGTCGCCCAAGGTGCGGAACACTACGCCGGGTAACAGACAGTGCTGCGTCTGTGCTAGCCAGTACCAAAACTGCACTAGCTGTGAGTGTGCGAGAAACAACCGACCATGTGTGGTTTGCAGAAAAGGGATACAATTGTCGGCACCCACAAGGCAGGGAGCCGACACAGGAGGCCACAGTGGATATTGCCAGGATCCAACCGCCCGATGATATCCTAAATGATAGCAGTGAGTCTACTCAACCTGAAAATGTAGAACTAATAAACGCTGCTCCAATAGTAACAGATGTCCTCGAGGTGAATGAGAGACAGCCACCACAGTGGAATGGCACGATGATGGAAAATGCTGACAAATGGGCTAAAGAAACTTACTCAGAAATTGTCAGGTGGTCGCCAGCTAACCTCTTTGAACCACCCAAGTGCGCGGCCACCAAAGAAATGATCAGGGAGTTGACTTGCCTCATAATCAATTACAATCATGACAGCCCCCTGGCCCCATTAGCTCTTCAAATACTGGCCATAATACCCCATCAATTCTGTAAGATGACACACGCAAGGTCTAAGTGCAAAGAAAATGTGGCAGCAATTAAAAGGAACTTGACAATGTGGCAGAAAGGGGACCTTGATGATCTACGCGAAGCAACAACACCGCAGGAGAGTCTAAAATTCATAGGAGATGGAAAGCAAAACACCGAGGATGTTGCCGGAAAATTTGGTAACAAGATGCGTGAGGGAAAAGTGTCCTTGGCGGTGAGATCTCTCACAGAGGAATTTTCCGGTGGTGTTATGCCAATAAACAGAGACATTACAACAACTGAAGGAAAAACATCCCCCTGCAAGTGAAGAGGAAGGCATCAGGTTCCAGGGAGCCTATATCCCTCCAAATACTATCATGTTCGAGAAAATAACAGGAGGGATGGTGTAGAAAAAAAAAGCACTGAAAACTCAGGGAGGGGCTGGCTCTTCAGGCCTGGATGCAAACGGTTGGAGAGTCATCCTCAGACTAACAGGTTTGGTGCCGTAGCAAGTGATCTCTGCAATGCCATCGTCGCCCTTGCAAGAAAGTCAGCAACCTCGTGCTGCTACCACCTCCATGCTCTGACGGCCTGTCGCCTCATTCCCCTGGATAAAAATCCAGGATATAGGCCTATAGGAGTGGGGGAAGTGCTGAGGCGGATCATTGGAAAATGCATAATGGAGGTGGTAAATGATGATGTCAGGGCAACTGCAGGGAACCTGCAAGTATGTGCTGGCCACCAGGCTGGAGGGGAAGCTGCCATTCACGCCATGAGAAAGGTATTTGAGCAGCGTGATTGTGAGGCAGTACTTCTGGTCCACGCTTCCAACGCATTCAACATACTCAACCGCAAGGCTACACTGCACAACATCAAAATCAAGTGTCCAAACTTTGCAATGTATGTAAAAAACACCTACAGGAACCCATGAGACCTCTTTATAACAAGCTTCAAAGCTCTAAGAGGAGATACCACCATACAGTCAACTGAAGGAACAACGCAGGGGGACCCTGTCGCCATGGCAATATACTCAGTAGGCCTGTCTGTGCTTTAACATACAATAAAATATGAAACAACCAAGGTCAAGCAAGTGGCATACGCTGATGACCTAACAGGAGCAGGAAAAGTGGAGGACATCGAAAAGTGGTGGGACCTGGTAACATTACGACAACCACAAATAGGGTGCCGTCCTAACGCCAGCAAGTCCTTACTCATTGTGAAGCCAGAACATTATGAACGGGCAATGGAGGTGTTCGGTGGAAGTGAGGTCAAAATAACAAAGGATGGCCAAAGACATCTAGGTGCGGTAATTGGCACGAAGGACTTCAAGACCGAGTACGTAACAGGAAAGGTGAATGATTGGGTTAAGGAAATTCAAGCTCTGTCTGATACTGCAAAACAATGTTACTGATAAGGGCAAAATTATTGGTCTTCAGGGCGAAAATATTCGGAATCTTACCGAAACTTTCAAAATTCAGATAAAAGTGCCTCAAGAAACTGAGAACAGAGAACAGTCATAAAATAACCATCACCGGTCTTGCTGACCGGGTGATCGAGGGGGTACGTAGCCTCCTTAACCTGTTGAATAGTTTCCCCCGATGATCACCCCCCCCCACACACCCACCTTCACCACACTCCATATAGAAAAAAAAAGGACCCTCTCACCACTGGCCTCCACGCGGCAGGGTCTGGAAAGTCAGGGATTTATCTCTGGGACTAACAGTGGTTTATTATTATTATTATTATTATTATTATTATTATTATTATTATTATTATTATTATTATTATTATTACACACACACAACACGCACTACTACTACTACTATAACTATTGCTAATATTTTTTTTTAAATGGCCTCCAGCCTCCCCCAATAGCCATACCTTCGCCACCATTATATTACCTTAATATTAAATATCCTAATACATAAGTAGCTATCCTAGCTGTGTTGAGTTAGTTGAGCCGCAGATCTATAAGAGACTCACACAAGAAGTTAATATCAAACAAAACATAAATTAATATTTCTTTAATTTAATACACAGTCATCTTATACTCAGCTACCTCTTACTTTCGGGCATCTTACTCCAAGACTTTACTAATTATTAAGCAGACATATTATAGATGCTTTTATTCAACGTTACCCCCATGTATATAATATGTTTTATGTATATATTATTCGTTTCATGTCATTCCTTCGACTAAATTATCGACACCGAAGATAAAAGTTCCTAATGGGATTTGGATTATATATTATATGAATGTATGTAAATATGTATATATGTATGTATGCATATGTATGTATCCATATACGTTTCAGGGGCGATAAAAACTACAGAACAAAGGATAATTTCTCGTAATTGCCAATTAGTGAGGCACTTTAACGAATGATAATGAATGTGAAAGAAAAGCAGGAAGAGAAAATATAGAGACGAGGAAAACATTTATCTCTGTAAGTGTACCGCTCTTAAGGTGATAAGGAGACTAATTAAGGCTATCAATAAGACCTTATCCGTCTCCATCACACCTGACGAGGCTGGTGATGGGTAATGAGGGGGTGTTGACGTCCAGCCTCGTGATGAAGGAAAATACTGGGGACAGAAATAAGGTTAATTATCCATTATAATGAAGACTGATAAAATTAACTAAAAACAAACAAAAAACTGGTAATTCAATAGGTAAGGGAGGGTAGATGAACAAGAGGTGATTGATAAGAGGGGTGATGTAAGACCTACCACCGTCTTTGCATACTAATAAGCTTCTGGTGGACTAAGTGGGCGATCAGCAAATATCAAACTACATAAAACCTCGTGTGTGTGTGTGTGTGTGTGTGTGTGTGTGTGTGTGTGTGTGTGTGTGTGTGTGCTTAGGAGGGACTGTGTTAAAAATGAGGAGAAGGGAAGAGAAGAAAAGAATAGGGATGATCGGCGATGTTTAGGTGGATGGAGGAGGGTGAGACAGTCGGGTTTATATATACAGGGACATTGAACACAAGGAGCATTAAATATGTGTGAATTAAGAGGAAGGTAACGGGGGTGAGGTCAAGGTTAGGTAAGAGGGAGAGAAGGTATATGGGAAAGGGATGTAGATGAATAGAGAGAGAGAGAGAGAGAGAGAGAGCTAACCAGACAGACAGACAGAGCACAGGTTCTAAATACAGCAAAGTCATACAAAGTAGCACAAGTTAGGAACAAGAAAGTGTACAAACTATCATGGGTCCGGAAACAAACAACCACAACTTAGGTTCTCCGTTTGCCCTGAAGAGGATGGAGGGAAGTGAGGATCGTGTTTCGGGGTATAAATCAAGCTCACATAGCCCGCCTTCCCTCAGTCCCTCTTCATCCTTAGCTTATCTCCTTCGGTAATTATCTTTATTTCTTATGTCACCTTCCTTTCTCCTGTCTCCCCTTTTAACTCCCACATTTATCACAGTTTTACGACTGCCGAAACACTGATATATGATGATTGTTGTTAATTTCTTGATGCTATATGAAAAATTTAATTGATTATCTGTTTGTGTAAATTGATGAATAATAAAATCACAAAGCTTAGCAACTTTTTTTTGCTTAATGGTTATAAGTTTTATATTCCATCAATAAAACTAATGGATGAAAATAAAAGTAAAAGTAAAGTGTTTGTGGCAAGATATGAAAGAGAGTCCTTAGGCTATATAATACAAAAATTATAAAATCTTTAATTCTCCCAAAAGAGGTAAAGCCACAAGTCTCTAAAGCGGAAAGTATAAATCACAATAGAGTTTTGCTGCATTATGTATCAAAACATACATCTACTGGTTTAAAACACTCGATATCTCCTATCATAAAATCTATGGCTAGTTAAAATGACACACTATTAATAAAGTCGCAATTGGTCATAACAAACACATGAATCACTGTCACACTACTAAAGAAATCAAATAACTGCTATTCAGGTCTCGCTGTCGTCATCACAGGGTGTCCCACATAGCGTAGAGAACTCCCCATAATGAGCAGCTCCGTGCCTGACATACAAGCATCCAAGAGAGAGTTTTTAGGTTAACAGTGGATGGTCAGCTTCAGGGGCGTGGTTCTTAGTTGCCGAGTAGAGTGGTTTACTTAATAAACAACGAGGCCACTCAGTAGTGAACGACCCACATCAGTGCTGGCTCGAGTGTGGTGTCTCGTACTGCTAGTCTATGGTGACTTGTAGCGACCACTCCTGTACGACCGGAGGTTGTACTACCTTTGTACTACAAGTGGATGTATTTTAGTAAATATTGTGTTCCTTAGTTTGAATAGTAATGAAGTACAGTATGTTTGTGCTTTATTGTGTTATTTGTCTTTTGTTATTTGAATTATGATGACTATGAATTCATATTGTAATTCTTGGAGAAATTTGATAATAATTTATAACATATATAGAGTAAGAATATATATATATATATATATATATATATATATATATATATATATATATATATATATATATATATATATATATATATATATATATATACATATGAAAGAGTAATCCCTAAGTAATATAAGTGACCTCGCAGCATGTGGTTATTTTAGTTGAATGTATGTCAGGTGAGGTGTGTGTTTGTGTCTGTTGCAGCTCAGTAACGGCGTCATAATAAAGACCCAACACAGCTGGATAATTTTCATTCATGGCAGCTGTTTAGATGATTATTTCATAAAAAAGTCTGTGGAACTGCACTTTTCTTGTTGCCTTCGATGTACCGGTATAAGAAAAACCTCACTGACCCACCACTGAGGGGTTTTTGATTAAGGAATACATTACAAAAGATATATTTCAAAATTAAAATCCTGACCCCCAACAACACTGAAATACATGAATACATACAGAATATAGATTATTCACTTAATATAAAAATGTATATAGATATATATCATATATAAGCACATATAAGTGTACATATCGTGTAAGACTATCGCGTTAATGTTAAAATAACAATTAAGTGATGAATTTTGAAAGGGTGGAACACATGATCCTCTCTGCTAATGTGTATTAGTATTTAGTTCCATGTAGAGTGTATTGAAATATATGATAATACTCGGTAAACACTAGTAGAGATCATATCCTCATGGCAACACTTGTGGCTATCGGCCTGTAATAATAATAATAATAATAATAATAATAATAATAATAATAATAATAATAATAATAATAATAATAATAATAATAATAATAATAATAATAATAATAATAATAATAATAATAATAATAATAATAATAATAATAATAATAATAATAATAATAATAATAGTAAAAAGAAGAAGAAGAAGAAGAAGAAGAAGAATTATCACTATCAGACTAGTTAGGGAAGTTTAAAAAATAATACTTTAAAAATTATTTGCAAAATAATTCATATAACCTAATTAATGGGCTGTAAAGTAAATATACTGAAATATAAAGCGCAGGCAATAAATTATACTTTGTAACGTAATATTGGAAAGTTTGAGTGAGTTAGTTTGGATGTAATTAACAGCCGGAGTGTTCCCCTGTGTTGTTTCTGTGTTGGTTTGTCAACAGTATTAAGTTTAAACACGAAATAAATAACATTTCTGACAGATTTACGAATTAATAGAACGATCAGTGAGATTACTATTTTGTTAACTGTGTATCATGCATATACTTAACAACATGTTTTTCTCGTATAGCTATATTTTTGTTTCTATAATATATATATATATATATATATATATATATATATATATATATATATATATATATATATATATATATATATATATATATATATATATATATATATATATATATATATATATATATATATATATATATATATATATATGCTATACAGCATGTACATGGCTGGATTATATTATACATTAGAGGACGGGACGGGAAGGGGCGGGGAAGGCCAGGCAGAATGGGTGCATGGATCACAAGAGATTTACCAGCCAGCCGATATTACGACGCACAAAAATATTCACCACAGTGCAGTTGGGTCAATATTTTGACGCTCACAGAAATACGTGATCACCCTGGTTCCTCTTGCCACCTGGGGGACGATAAGGCTTCTTCTCAAGCCGCGAGATCAAAATAATGACTTTCTCTCACTACTCCAAACAAACATATGGATATACTGAAATGTTGTCGTATAGTCTTGGTTATTGGAGTGAAGAGGCTGATGAAGTAAGATGTCCAGCTTTAGTTAGAGTCTAAATCTGAGCGCTCAAAGGGTTAATAGTAATAAAACAATGAAAATAAAACAGAAAATCAACTCAGATGTGCAAGAGATCAAACGGTTAACGGATAATGCCATGAAAGTGACCTATGTAGATTACTTCATCAGCTACTCAGTGGAACATGATAAATTAACAACATTAAGAGAAAAGTCTGTGAGCTGTACAGTAAGAATGAGTGCAGGAGCCGTAAAGAGCATGTTAGTGAAAATTCTGTTGTTGTGACAAAGAATTTAGATAAAACATATTTTTTATCTCTGCCGGAATATGGCGCACGCCAGAG